>NW_005370156.1:387859-395708 GCF_000412655.1 Myotis brandtii
TTTTATATATATATATAGATTATGTACAACAGGATATTGTAAAAATTAAGCTACAAAATTTTTAGTAAAATGTTTATTACATTCCGTTATATTGGCTGGGCTGCAAAAATATTCGTTGTGGGTCGCATGCATGGGCCGCGAGTTTGACATGCTTGATATAGTACCAGTTTTTGTGTTTGCAGATAACGTGTTCTACAACCCAACACCAAGGGAGGTGAGTTCTGGGAGGTTACAGAGTGGCAGGGCTCCGTGGCTTTTTTTCTCTGTCTGAATTGCCAACCATCCAATAAACACAGCAGTACCCTAGTGCTGTATCCTTGCCCAAGTCTCTGCTCACTTCTGTGGGAATGCCCACTGAATTTCTGGTCCTCCTGGCTGAAGGAAGTGCCAGCCAAAACAGGATTCTTCCCCTCTCCAGGCTGAGTCCTGTTGTGAGCTCCCAGCTGCAGGGCTGAGCCCATGGCTAGTCTGAGCCCTTTTCATTTCCCCTTCCCCATTTGTTCCCACTTGCCCACCTTTAGGTGCAGGTCTATCATGTGTGCCTGTATGTTCAGTAGGGAATCCTTTGTTGAGTTATAGCTGTTTAAATTGTTGAAATTTCAAGGGGATCTCTCTCGCTGCCATTCCTCTGATGTTACTCAAGAAGTATAATTCTGAGACATGGTGTCTTACGTATATTAGGTACTCAGCTAATCTAACTTGAAGGGGATGTGTTAATGAGTGCCTGACCTTAGATGAGGATACCAAGGTCATGAAAAATACAGAATCATTTTTTTGTTTTGTTAATCCTCACCCAAATATATTTTTTCCATCGATTTTTAGACATAGTGGAAGGGAGGGAGGAAGAGAAAGAAACATCAATGTGAGAGAGACACATTGATTGGTTGCTTCCCGCATGTGCCCCTTGAAGGAAAATCAAACCCGTGACCCTTTGGTGTGCCAAGCAGCCAGAGCAATACAGAATCTTTGAATCCCATTAATCAGTGATTGTTAGTTCTTACTGTGGAACAGACCCACCTGAAGAATACAGAATCCCAGGCCCCACTGACACTTAGTGTTAAAAGGATCTTTGGGCTGAGGCCTAAGGATTGGGAATTTCTTTTTCCCAAGAGATCCCCAGGTGAGCTCCATATGCTGCAAGCATTGAGAACCACAGCCATGATTTTTCTGCTTCTTTCCCCTGGCCTCCATTTATTTGCCTCTCACACCCAGATTTTTCACTGTTGAGATAATTGATCCATTTTATTTTCCTTCTTCTAGATTAAAGATTTCTTGAGCTATATCTGCCCTGTGAATGCATATCCAAATGTAATTCCAGTGGGCACAACTATGGATAAGGTTATAGAAATGTAAGTTGTTGCTATTTATGAAACTTATGTTATTGAATGGGATGGGTCCAGAGAATAGTTTCTATCATGAGAACAGGGGCAGGACTTAAAGTGATTGTGGCTGTGAATGAGTGTCTGGGTGGGAGCATAATGACTTTAAGTAGGTATGTTATATATCACCTTAAAGGTTTCTGGGAATTGGCATATAGAAGCAGACAGTGTAAGGCCTCAAAAAAGGGCAGGACACCCTCAAATCTTATTTCTGTGCCCTTTTATATTTCATCTTCACTGAGTATTAGCTTTCAGCCTCTAGAACAGTGGTTCTCAACCTGTGGGTCACTACCCCTTTGGCGGTCGAACGACCCTTTCACAGGGGTTGCCTAAGACCACCCTGCATATCAGATATTTACATTACAATTCATAACAGTAGCAACATTACAGTTATGGAGTAGCAACAAAAATAATTTTATGGTTGGGTCACAACATGAGGAACTGTTTAAAGGGCCAGAAGGTTGAGAACCACTGCTCTAGAAGGAAGTGATTAAATGTGTGAGATTCTCGCAAGAGATAAGTAGGCAGGGAAGGGAAAACAGCTAGCTATATTGCACTGAAAGCCAGAAGGTGTCACTGTATTAAGTTTTTTAGAATAGGGACCTGCTTTTCTGCAGTGCAAGAAGATGAGTTTTGCTTTCCCTCAACCCTACAATTAGATACTCACCAGATTGTATTAGCACTTTATTATATTGAAATGATTTTTAATTATTGGATATTTTCGGGGTTTGTTTTGTTTTTACTGATGTTAGAGACAGGAGAGGGAGAGAAACATTGATTGGTTGCCTCCCGTAGACACCCCGCCTAGGGCTCGAACCTGCAATGTGGGTATGTGTCCTGACCAGGAATTGATCCCATAACCTTTAGGTGTATAGGATGACACTCTCACCAAGTGAGCCTCATTGGCCAGGGCTGCTTTTCAATTTTTAAAAGTAGTTATTTACCCCATGGTCACATTTTTATAATCTCTATAAATGATGCTTGCATTCCAGCAGCTTTCCCAGCAGGAAAAATAAATTATTCATATTCATTTCAGCTTAAAGCCTTTATGCCGATCTTCCCAAAACACTGAGCCAAAGTACAAACCACTTGGACAACTGAAGAGATCTAGAACAATTCACCTAGACTCTGGTAAGAATGATGACCCTGGGGTCAGAAGTGCGGGTTTCCTATAAGACTGCTCTGGTGAGAGTTAAATTGGGTAGAGGTAGGCCTGGGACTCACTGTCACTTAAACTTATCACATGGTCTAAGGACGTGCTTAGCTTTCCCATCTTCAGTCTATAAAACCAGGCGTTCCATCTCCTTCACGGTTTAAAACAAGTGCCAAAGAGAACTATCCCTGTATTGAATGTTCTCAGCTTTCTAGAAATGTGCCCCATGGTTTGTATAGGCCATAAGGAAAGGCTGTGCTATTAATTCTTGAACATTTACTGCTATCATTTTTTATCAGACTGATTGGTAGAGCTTATATAAATGGATTTTCCCTATACTTTTCTACCTTCTTTCATTGCTACTTTCACTTTCCAGTGAAGATTAGAGAAAAAAGAAACAAATAAAATTGAAGTGAACAATAATTCAAAAACTCTTACACTAGTGGCCCAACCAAAAATCAAGCATCATTTGGTAGGTACATAAAAGATACAAATTATTAAGTTCACAAAAAATTTGAAAGATTTCTATTTCCAGTAAAGGAAGTAATGGGCTACATTGAAACTCTCATCTGAAACAACTGAAAGCAACACAAAATATAAGAGACTGGACATCAGGCAATGAAGGACAGTGACACCTGAGAAAGGTGAAACAGCCCTAAGATTGCCCTAGCTTACTGCTTTTCAGGCAAAAGGGGACACCAAGATAGAGCCCATCAGCACCCCTGACTTGAGGAAATATACCTGGGAATTTGAGGAAACCAAGGTGGCTGGAGTTCCCAGAGGAGAAAGCAGTACGGAGTTGCTGCTCCCAACAGCTACGCGGAGCCCCCTGAGTATTCAGCATACTGACCAGTGCTTACTTGTGATGCAGTGCGTCCCCTGAGGCCTGGGAAAGAATCACTCTAAACAGTGAAAGGAAACAGTGCCTATTCCCAACAGGCAGAGTGGAACACCATAATTTACAGGTTGTTTTACTGTAAGAATACTGAGGGCCTTATCTCGGTGGGGAAAATTACAAAGATAAAAAGCAATATACAAAAAGTGCAAACTTTACAAGTCCCTTAACCACATGCCAGAACAAAGCTCAAGAATATTTTTAGAAGTCCAAAAATATACAGAATTTAATAAGGTCAAGTTCAGGATGTATGGCAATCCAATAAAAAATTATCAGACATGCAGAAAGGGGGGGGGGGGAAATACATCTTATACTAAAGAAGAAAGAGTAATTCTTTCCTTATTCATTTATATAAATATCCACCAAACTCAAAGGGGTGGATATTGAACATGTTTAAAAAGCAACATTTTGTAGGCACCAGTGAGAACAGACAGTAGTAATTGTAGTGTAAGAGTAGTGCCCTAAAGTTCTCCAGTTGTATTAGACTCTTAGTTGTTGGACTGGGCAAGAAGGACACTTTGGGGTTTATGGCAAGGGCTGTGTACTAAGTAGTGTTGAGAGTATTTAAGAGATCTAACAAATATAAGATTGTATAGTTGTATACAGGCTTAAAAGCACCTTGGATCACTGTATATACATGATTGCACACATACATACCTATATATATAAAAGCCTAAGCGACTGTTACAATTGAATGACCAGTTGACCAGTTGCTATGATGTGTACTGACCACCAGGGGGCAGACACTCAATGCAGGAGCTGCCCCCTGGTGGTCATTGCACTCCGGCAGCCCCTCCCCCCAGCAGTTCGGCCAACCCCCCGGGGTCCCTCCCCGCAGCCAGCCAGCCCCCAATAGGCTTCAATTGCCTGCCAGGCCGAGGGACCCCACCTGTGCACGATTTCATGCACCGGGCCTCTAACACAGACACACACACACACACACACACACACACACACACACACAAATAAGTTTTTGTTATTCAAAAATGCCAATTTAATGGCTATATACTTTGTCATTATACATTTCGGTTATTTCTAACTTCTCAGTTTTACAGATAATAGAACAATACTATATGTTGTCTATTTCAATTTTCTCATTATATTGGGTGACATTTTAGAAATTTAAGTGCTTAATACATATTGCCAATTGTCTTCCAGTACGATTATACCAATTGACATACACGTTAATGCATGCTGGTGGGCGATATCTATGAATTATTTGACATTTGTCCCTTTTTTAAATTTGGGTTGAGGTGTATCAATTTGTAAACACTATTAAGGATTTCAACACTTTCATATTTATCGTGATATTTTTGTAGTGTTATGTCTTTCCAGTTTTATATAAATTTAAATTTATATTATTTTAACAGAATGAATACAGATGTATACAGGTGAGTTAATGTGAAAATGTTTTCACAGATTAAAGTATTTTAGAGTTGAAACATATCATGATGCTGGTATAGAAAGAGATCCTGAAGACCATGAAACTGTACAACTTAGAGATGATACAAAAAGATAGATTTGGCACAGTAGTGGAAGAGAGCTAAAACGTGTAATCCATGGCTTAAAATAAAACAATGCTGCCCAGCCAGTGTGGCTCAGTGGTTGAGCTTCAACTTATGAACCAGAAGGTTACAGTTTGATTCCAGGTCAGGGCACATGCCTGGGTTTCAGGCTCAATTCCCAGTAGGGGGTGTGCAGAAGGCAGCCAATCAATGATTCTCTCTCATCATCAGTGTTTCTATCTCCCTCTCCCTCTCTGAAGTCAATAAAAATATTTTTAAAAAATTAAAGGAGGAACCAAGCTGGCGGCATAGTAATGCCTGTACTTGCTGCCTCCCACAACCATATCAAAATTACAACTAAAATACATAACAACTATCATCCAGAACCATGGGAAAGCTGGCTGAGTGGAAGTACTACAACTAGAGAGGTAAAGAAGAAAGCACATTGAGACTGGTAGGTGTGGAGGCACGGAACGGGCTGGTCCAGCTCCCAGGTGTGCCACTTTTTTAATTGGGAGGGAGATCGCCTCTGCGGAGGCTGCCTGGAGGAGTAAGGAGTCCCAGACCCCCAGCCCAGGGTTCCAGAGCTGGGAAAAGAAGTCCCTACAGGCAGTAAGAACTACAGACTGTAAAAACCAGTGTGGATTGGGTCTGAGTGACACACAGGCTGCTAGAGACCCAGCTGCTCCTCTTAAAAGGCTGGCACCATGAACTGAATTTACAAGCTCCCGCTTGCTCTGAGCTCCAGTGCCAGGTGAGGCTCTGGGGGACCCAGACAGATACAGGGAGAAACTGGACTGTCTAGCATCAGGGCAGGAACATGGGGGTGGCTTTCTTCCAGACGGAGGTGCTTGCAGCAATCATTGTTCCTATGCCGGGACTTCCCCTGTGCAGGGCTGACTGGCAGACATTTCTGTTTGCTCCACCCTGGAGATTCACTGAAACCCCGCCCCACCTAATTTACAACCCCACCCAAGCTGTGCGGAGCGGCTTTTGCATATGAATGGCCTTTCCTTTCTCAGCCTAAAATCTGTCAAGCTGCAGCTGGGTCAGGGAGTCCCAAAGCTATCAATAAAAGGCCCAAGACCAGCACCAGCACCAGCCTGCCCTGCTTCACAGCTGGGCCTCATCTGGGCTCTTCCAAACCCGATACAAAGAGGAGAAATCTGCAGATCTCTCTGTAGCTCCTGCTGGGTGGCCCCAGGCAATGCTGACTTTGCGCATCCCTGGAGACCCAAGAGCCAATGTACCCAGTGGTCAGTGTGAGACCATCCAGATTACAACTCTTCACATCCATAAGCGACTCACTCAAAGGGCAGAATCAGTGAGCACCAAAGCCCCACTGAAGCAAGTCTTGCTCCATAAAGCTGTCTCCTGCACAGCATCTCTCCCACTGTAGTTGCAGCTGGTCCCCACAGCCAATTGGCCTGGAGGTCAATTCCTCCCACTGACACCAACAACAATCAAGTCTCAACTACAACAAGACTGTGCACACAGCCCACAAAAGGGTGCACCAAGAGTGTCCACCTCAGGTGATTGGGGAGGCTGAGCCACTGGGCCCTATAGGACACCTACTACACAAGGCAACTCTATCAACTGAAGGAGACTTAGCAGCTACCCAGTACATAGAAACAAACACAGGGAAGCAGCCAAAATTTAGAGAGAAAGAAACATGTCACAAATGAAAGAAATGGAAGAAAGCAAACTACTGGATATAGAGTTCAAAACCACAGTTATAAGATTACTCAAGAATCTTCTAGAAACCTCTGAGGAACTTAGTGAGACCTTCAAGGATCTTAGTGAGAATGCCAAAAAAAAATGGTAAAGGACCAATCAGAAATTAAGCATACACTGAATGAAATAAAGCAGGGGTCCTCAAACTATGGCCCGCGGGCCACATGCAAATACAAATATTGTATTTGTTCCCGTTTTGTTTTTTTACTTCAAAATAAGATATGTGCAGTGTGCACAGGAATTTGTTCATAGTTTTTTTTTAAACTATAGTCCGGCCCTCCAACGGTCTGAGGGACAGTGAACTGGCCCCCTGTTTAAAAAGTTTCAGGACCCCTGACTTAGAATATCTATCTTGTTGGGTCATCAGAAGAACAGAACTCTCCAGGAGCCCACAGAAGTCACCAATGAAATCATCTTCCAGGTCTACCTTTTCATAGGCTGCCAGATAAAGGGCATGAAACCATCCAGCTTAGGTCAAAATGAGCCTATTCTCTTCCCTCGTTCCCCCTTTCCCACAGCAATATCGAAGAGAATAGAAGAGACAGCAAACACAGAAGTGAGCAAGAAGAGGAGGAATAAAGCCACCCAAGTCCCCTTTCCCAATGAAGGCTGTCTGCCATCTTGAATCCTGCCCAAGCTGGGGGAGAGTACAGTGCTAAGTGAACACTGAGTTTTATTAGCACCCATCCCCTATAATTCCTAAACTTGTAGAGAATGGCAGGAAGTAAAGGCTGAGCTCTAACCAACTGACATTCTAATTAGTGATGTCAGTCTTGACATGGCTTACTTGTCCTTTTACTTATCAATCTTTGTGGATCCTTGATCCCCAATGTCTTCTTGCTTCTTAACCACCGACTTCCTTACTAGACTGTCTTCCTCTATGTCTTGCCTACTCTCATGTGACAGGAAGCACAGAGAACCCCATACAAGAGGAATCCAAAGAGGACCACACCAAGACACATCATAATTAAAATGCCAAGGACAAAAGACAAAGAGAATCTTAAAAGCAGCAAGACAAAAACAGTTACTTACCTACATGGGAATACCCATACAACTGTCAGCTTATTTCTCAACAGAAACTTTGCAGACCAGAAAAGAGTAGCAAGAAATATTCAAAGTGATGAATAGCAAGAACCTACAACCAAGAATACTCTACCCAGCAAAGCTATCATTTAGAATTGAA
>NW_005370156.1:396828-423215 GCF_000412655.1 Myotis brandtii
GAGAGAGAGCAAGATATTGAAAATCTATTTGAAGAAATAATGACAGAAAACTTCCCCTACCTGGTGAAAGAAATAGACTTACAAGTCCAGGAAGCGCAGAGAACCCCAAACAAAAGGAATCCAAAGAGGACCACACCAAGACACATCATAATTAAAATGCCAAGAGCAAAAGACAAAGAGAGAATCTTAAAAGCAGCAAGAGAAAGAGACTCAATTACCTACAAGGGAATACCCATACGACTGTCAGCTGATTTCTCAACAGAAACTTTGCAGGCCAGAAGGGAGTGGCAAGAAATATTCAAAGTGATGAATAGCAAGAACCTACAACCAAGATTACTTTATCCAGCAAAGCTATCATTCAGAATTGAAGGTCAGATAAAGAGCTTCACAGATAAGGAAAAGCTAAAGGAGTTCATCACCACCAAACCAGTATTATATGAAATGCTGAAAGGTATCCTTTAAGAGGAGGAAGAAGAAAAAGGTAAAGATACAAATTGTGAACAACAAACATGCATCTATCAACAAGTGAATCTAAGAATCAAGTGAATAAATAATCTGATGTACAGAATGAACTGGTGATTATAATGAATCAGGGACATAGAAAGGGAATGGACTGACTATTCTTGGGGGGGAAAGGGGAATGGGAGATGCGGGAAGAGACTGGACAAAAATCGTGCACCTATGGATGAGGACAGTGGGTGGGGAGTGAGGGCGGAGGGTGGGGCGGGAACTGGGAGGCGGAGAGTTATGGGGGGGAAAAAAGAGGAACAAATGTAATCTGAACAATAAAGATTTAATTTAAAAAAAAAAGAATCAGGGGCATGGAAATGGAACAGACTGACAATTCTCAGAGGGAAAGGGATGTGGGGGGTGTGGGATGAGATTAGACAAAGATCTTATATTCATGTATGCAGTTCTATGGACACAGACAATAGGGTGGCAAGAGCGTGGTGTGGGAACCGGGTATTAGGGAGCTATGGGGGGGAAAAAGAGGGACACCTGTAATAATCTCAACAATAAAGATTAAAATTTTAAAAATTTTAAAATCCATGCCTTGTAGACTGATGATTCCATATACCATAGGTAGACATCTCAGTTACCTTAAGTCCTTTGGAAAAGAAGGATAAGATAAATAGTTGCTTGTTTAAACAATTTTTAATCAGAACACAGGACTTTAGGAATTGGGTTTGATACCTGGCTCTCTGCCTATCTATTTTATTTTATTTTTAAAAGATTTTTAAGGAGAGAGGGAGAGAGAGTGGAACATTAATCGACTGCCTCCTGCACGCCCTCTACTAGGGATTGAGCCTGCAACCTGGGTATTAGCCTTGACTGGGAATCAACTGGCAACCTTTTGTTGATTGGGATGATGCCCAACCAACTGAGCCACACTGGCTCACCTGTTTCTTGACCTATGCATATTCACATACCTTCTCTGGGCCTATCTCCTCATTGGTAAAATGAGAGCTGGATGAGGGTCTCTGTGATCCATCTTTTTAGTGGCTTTGCAAACTGTAGTTTTTAGCTATATCCTTTATCACTGGGAAAATAGTTATCTTTTTAAGTAGTAGGTAGTTATAAGTTAACACCAGATTTAGCACTAGAACAAAAAATAGTCTCATGACCGTACATGTGGTTTATTTAGTATTTTGGTTAAAGTTAATCAAATCTGTGTTTTCCCCCTAGTACAGCGGTCGCCAACCTTTCGGAGCTCTGGTTGGCAACCACTGTCCTAGTATATATCACAGCCTTGTGAACTAGCCAGCTCTGGTTCTATAACAATAGATGTTTACTGTTCAGAGTTCTGTCCAAGATCAAGGTTCTGGCAGATTCAGTTCTTGGTGAGCTGCCTCTTCCTGGCTTGTAGACAGATGCCTTCTCACTGTGTGCTCACAGGTCTTTCCTTTGTACATGGGCATTGAGAAATCTGTCTCTTTCACAAGGATACTAATCCTATCGTGTGGGTCCATCCTCAGGAGCTCATCTAAACTTCATTATCATCCTACCTCTAATACCATCACACTGGGGTTAGAGCTTCAAATTATGACTTTTGGGAGAACACATTCAGCTCATAACAAGCACAAAGTAGGTATCAATAAAATGTTTATAGCAGGAAAACCTTAGAAAATAATGAACTGTTGTCATTATATTAAATCAGCCAACTTGAGCATCTAGTATTTACAAACCTCTCTTCTAGTGTGAGTGGTTCACTAACCCGGCTGATTAGAATCAGCTGTGGAACTTAAAAAAAAAAAGCAAAAAGCAAATGATTGGGTCCTCCCTTAAGGAATTCAATAGGTCTGGAATGAGATATAGGAAGCTGTGTTTTTCAAAGTTCTCCAGATGATGATCAACCAGGTTTGAAAACCACTAATACAGGTATTGTGACCTTAATTTGGGGAACACAGGTCTATATTCTCAATTCACTGTCTGACATTATAAGCTGAAGAGTGGTAAATAGTTCAGAATATCCCAAGAATAAGGGGCCTTTTAATTGCTCTTGGAAGAGTAAACTCCCAATTATTTGCAATTCCATGAATTAAAAACATAGCTAAATGTTACAAATTGGCATTCTGTGTTTCTTCTAAACCCTTTTTTTTTTGTCCCCCCAGAGGAGGAGGAGGAGGAAAATGACCTCTTTGATGATCCTCTGCCGGTACCTTTAAGGCACAAAGTTCCAAACCAGCAAACTCATCACCCTGTGGTATTTCCAATGACTGAAGTATCACAAAACCAGCCTGAAAATCTGAGACAAAGCACAGGATGCATCAAAGCAAAGAGCATGAAAACCTCTCTTTGGGCAAACTTTATAGACTGTGAAGAATCCAACAGTGAAAGTGAAGAAGAATTACCAATCCCAGCCTCAGGTCAAGGAGATCCGAGCCCTCCACCCCAGCAAAAGACTGATGTGGAAGTACCACAGTGGGACGTATTCTTTAAAAGAAATGACGACACAGACTGCAGTTTGGAAAACTTCCCTTCCTCCACAGAGGCAGGGGGTTCTCAGTCACCAAAGCTTTTCAGTGACTCTGATGGCGAGTCAACTCACATCTCTTCTCAGAATTCCTCTCAGTCTACACACATCTCAGAACAAGGAAGTCAAGGCTGGGACAGCCAGTCTGACACTGTTTTGTTATCTTCCCAAGAGAGAAACGGGGGGGATAGTACTTCCGTGAACAAAGGTAGCTACAGACCAAGAGTCAAAGAGAATCTTCCTGGCTCTCAGATGGAACAAAATGTACTTTGCCCAAAGGATACTTACTCTGAAGATGTAAATGTAGTTTCTAGTGCTGGAGAACCAACCACTGTAAGCAGTGGGAAACACATACCTCAGGAAAGAAAGTTGCTAACTCTTAGCACCAATGCAGATTCACAGAGCTCCTCTGATTTTGAAATTCCCGCAACTCCAGAAGCTGAGCTACCTAAACAAGAGCATTTACAGTATTTATATGAGAAGCTGGCAACAGGTGAAAGCATAGTTCTTAAAAAAAGAAAAAGCTCACTCTTAGATACTTAAGAATTCATTCTAGGGACACCCCTGAAAAAACCTATATATACAAAGAAGTAATAGTCAAAATCTTAAGTCAAAATGCTCATATAACCTAAAGGAAGGCAATAAGAAGAAACAGGAACAAAAAATAGAGGGGAAAAAACATAAGATGTGGGAGGACTAAATCCAAACAGATAAATAACTAAATTAAAATGGTCTAAACACACCAATGAAAAGATAGGAAAAAATAAAACATAACCCAAGTATATGCTGTCTATAAGCAACTCACTTCACATGATATAGGTTGGTTAAAAGTAAAAGGATGAAAGATATACCATGTAAACACTACTCAATAGACAGGTGGAGTGACTATAAAAGGTGCAGTTCACCAAGAAGATACAATTTTAAATGTGCATGTACTTAACAACAGCTTCAAAATATGCAGGCATACCTTGGAGCTATTGCAGGTTAGTTCCAGACCACTGCAACAAAGCAAGTCACATGACATTTCTGGTTTCCTAGTGTACATAAAAGTTACGTTTACATTATACCGTGACCTATTATGTAATAGCATTATGTCTAAAAAAAACAAAAAAACCAGCATACCTTACTTTAAAAATACTTTATTGCTAAAAAAAAAAAAAATGCTAACTATTGTCCGAGCCTTCAAGTTGTAACCCTTTTGCTGGTGGAGGGTCTTGCCTTGACGTTAATGAGCATGCACTATTTAAGAGCAATAATATGAGGTATGCCTGTACAAAGGAGAAGCAACTGAAAGGAGAGACAAACCAATGCACAATTATAGCTGGGACTTCAGCATTCCTTTCACAGTAACAATTAGCTTACAGAAAATCAGCAAGGATAGAGAAGACATGAATAGCACCTATCAATCAACTGGATTCAATTGATACTCAATCCAACAATAGAATACATGCTTTTCAAGAATATATGGGACATTCACCAAGATAGATCATATCCTGGGTCATTGGAATACTCAAAATTGAAAGAATAAACTTGGCTATTATTATAAACTGAGGGTTATAGGAAAATTCAGCCCTGAACTTACCTCAAAAGATGTTACACCACTTAAAACAATTAAATGCCAAAAGTATATACATGTGTTCTGTGAGTCATTCAACTTTTCTAAAGTCCACCAATAGGATGTGCTTTTGCAGTTACATGTGTATTTAATAACATTTTAATGAACATTAATAAGCACTTTGGTATGCTGACATTTTTTAGATTAGGGCAGCAAAAGCAGAGATTTCACTTAAAACTAGTTTAAATAGAGTCTCTAAAACAATTTGCAGATCAGTTACACTAACAATGATACACATTATCACCATGCTGCAAGATAAATAGATCAACAATAAGTATTGGGTCCACCAGACTAATTAGGGTTACAAGACTTAGAGTTAGTGGGAGAGGAAAATAAACGGAGTACTCAGAGGAAGCAATGCTAAGAGGACCCACAAAGCCAGCCCTCTCATTTCTCCAGAAGGGTATGTGTTAGGACAGTGATGGCAAACCTATGACACGCGTGTCAGAGGTGACACGCAAACTCATTTTTTTGGTTGATTTTTCTTTGTTAAATGGCATTTAAATATATAAAATAAATATCAAAAATATAAATCTTTGTTTTACTATGGTTGCAAATATCAAAAAATTTCTATATGTGACACGGCACCAGAGTTAAGTTAGGGTTTTTCAAAATGCTGACACGCCGAGCTCAAAAGGTTCACCATCACTGTGTTAGGACAGATTTGCCCATCCATTTACATGGGGGAAAAACTGCACAGTGACTTCACATTTCAGTTAAACCGGCACAAGAGGAGGGATAAGGGGAAGAAACTGATGGGATAGGGCTGAGAGTAAGGGCCTGGTCATTTCTGATTGGTCTTTGAGGAAATGTTGGGTCACGATTATAGAGAAGTGTCTATTCTATATTATTCAGCAGTAAGTTTTATTAATATGTATGCCCATGGGGAGTGGTCTGAGCACAGTAAGAAACCTGGGGCAAAGGAAGTAAGAAAGATACAAGGGGTTTTAAGGGATCACTGACCCATTTTTTCTAGCTTGGCTGCTGCTCTAAGCTTTGGATGAAATACATTCTACAGACTTATATGAGGGGCAGCATTAGAGTCACTGTAAGTCATTTCATTTTGTCCACCTCCCATCTGAGTACTGTTTCCCAAATTCCAAGTGAGTATAAAGTCTCTGGAAAGAACCAATGAGGATTGCAAATCATTGGTTGAATATCTGGTCATAATTATAATAGGTCCATTACTGAAACCCAGAGACTTCATATTTTATTTATAGCTCTAAAAATTAGTTATAATTCATTCTCATAAATCATGCAATATACACATTTGTATCTTAATAGTGTAGCTTGTGATCCAAAAGGGGAGGGGGTGTTCAAAACATGCCTGTAAACATTATTCTGAATATATTCTTAGTCAGCATTTTAAAATCACACCATCCATGTAATAGTATATACTGCCAAATTTTTATTGTTTTATATGTGAGTCTGGCATAATAAATGCCGACTAAATGAATTTAAGGACTAAGAGCACTAGAACAGTTTTGATCAAAATACTTGTAGTGATCACAAAAGATGTTAAAGTACAGCTTTATACAGTTGACCCTTGAACATGGGACCCCCAAGTACAAACCTGTGTTGCTCAAGGGTCACTGTATAAACCTGTAATTTAAACATCAGTACAGGTTTATATACTGTACTTAAGGTACAGAATAATTACAGCTAATACATATGGTGCTTTCTCTGTGATAATGCTTAATTCTTTCACACACTGTGTATTAACTCCTTTAATCCTCACAACACCCTTTGAAGTATGTAAATACATTCATTATTCCTATTCACAGATGAGGAGGCTGAGGCACAGAGAGGTTGGTTTACATAGCTAGTAAAGGTTGAAGCCAGGACTCAAATACAGGCAATTCAGGCCCCAGAGTCCATGCTCTTAATCACTATGCAATAAGGCCCCTCAAAAAGAGAATAACAGTGAACAGGATTATTTATAGTGACTACTTGATTTTTTACTCCAAGAACTATAAAGTACTAGAAAGGCAAAAAAGTTTCAAAATGCCAAGATATGTCACAGAAGAAATCCAGTGGCTAGCCCCATTTGCCTTAGAGATGAATCCAAGGCTTAGAAGTTTGTCTAAACTCATAGTAGAAATTGATTTTTTTTTTAAAGTATGCCTGAAGATGTTAATTAAATATAGGTATCGTTTACTGGGTGATCTTGGGGATGTTAATATTACTTAATCAGTCTAAACCTACTTCCTTTGGTGTACTATAGGGGTGACAGCACCAAACTCATAGATTTATGAGTACATAGTATAAAGACCTAAGACTTGCTCAAGGAATATTTCTTAGCTCTAATTCTAAAATTCCTTTGCAGTTCTAGGCAGTATTTAGTGAAACTAGTTTAAATACCTGGTGATAATAATGCTCAAACAATTTTGAGAAATATCCATTCACATTATGCTAAGTTTAATATCCAAATGCATGAACCATGACAACGATAAACTTTTTAAAAAGAAATCTAACATGGAAAGGAATGGTATATAAACCTTTGGTTAACCTCAACAGCAGGTAGTCAGGAATACATCAGTATTTTTCTATCCTTTTTGTAGCCTGGAAAAGACAGTAATATATTCAGAAACAAAGCTAACCCATGATAAATAGAAAATCAAATGTCTACATTTATTTGCTAAAGAAAAACTATTGAAATATAAGAAAAATAAGTGCTGTATAGATTTTGCATATATGGAAAAATCCTGAGATTACCAATTGTGTATCACAGTCTTCATATGCAGAAACCGAAAACAATGGTATTAACAGTACTTCTACAGTGGATTAACTGACAGTTTAAACTTGATCTAAATACTACCTCTGAATATTTGCTTTATATTGAGAGAAAAAATTATGACAACTTAGGAAACTAATGTAAAGAAGCTAAATGTTGATTTTTCTACTAATGTTCAGCTTTTTAATAACGCAAGGGTAACACAGGTAATTAAAATCTCAAAGGCCCATTAAATTTCTATTAATAACAATACAGTTGACTGAAAAGAGCCATTTTCCCTTTGCCCTCCTGTTTTATATTTTTAACACAAAAAGACAAGATTAAGTAGGCAGTGAAACAGACTTTTAAAAAATGAAAATCACATCTTTAAACTTACCAATTATAATTCAAAGAATGCTTGGCCAAGGGGGAGCAACCTGTAAAATCAATGATGCTCTCTCAACACTGATACCATGTCAGTATTTTTTTTTCACACCTTCTGCAAATTTTGGTTAGCAAATATACTCTGAAGTTCTAAACATGTAAACAGTTTACCCTGTATTATGAAAGAGCAAAGTCCTAATAACAATATAATAATGAAATGTAGCTTTTCCCAAAAAAAGAGGTTAGGGATTAAGAAGATATTTTAAATACAAATATTTTTTTTAAAAAGAAAGTATTTGAAATGCTGCATTCTTGAAGTCAGTTCAATTTTACTAAAGCTTATTTTAGGCCATTAAAGCCTAGGCCAATGAGCTTAGAAATACCAAGAGCTAGACTTATTTGCTGCCTTTACTTTTATGTTGAACACCATGATTTAGAAAACCCAGAATCACAAAGAAAACCCAGATTAGAAAACCCAGAATCAGAAAGAGATGAAAACATAGTTTTGAGGTTTTACTATTCAGGAAAATAAACAAAACCAACAATGAATATATTCCATTTCAGTCTTCACAGTTCAAGTAATAAATGGTCTCATAATTCAGGCACACACTTTGGCCAAGCCAAGTTTAGCTTTGTCACATTTTAAAAACTCACATATAAAATAGGTATCAGTTCAAAATATAGATTATTTTTAAAGAAGAGCTTGCAGGAAATATAAAAATAGTTAAATTTGGTAGAAAGGAAATGTTCAAAACAGCCTGATACTCAGAAAGTGTATGTTGATGTTGTATTAAGTACAGCTGCTCTCAGGAGTATCTTGTTTTACTGTTTGGACCAGAAGTACTCACATGAATCTCCAATTCATGTCTTTGAAAAGGACCCTGAAAGCACCCCATTTCCCGGGCCTGGTACTCCAACAAAAACCTCCTGGTCCCAGTGCTGTGTCATTTCCAAGAGGCATTAATGGTCAACTATTCTAGAATTTTAGAGCTCTTGGGAGATTTTTATTCTATAGGATTGTGGTTCAAACACATACCCTTCAAATAATGGTCTAAATTGCTTCAAAATATGAAATAAAGCTGTAATTAACTTTTTTCACATTTAATTTTAGACCTTAAATTTCAGTATCATTAAGATATCAATGTTTTAATGAAAGAAGTAGAAAACAGGGTATAATTCAGTATCACCTATTTGTCTCCGATACAAGTACAATATTTATAGTAATAAATAGGTAAACAAGAATGACAACATAATAACAAAAATAGAACTTTACTAGTTCTCTAAATTCAAGGTATATGGCAAATTGAATGTTTGATCTTAGTGATCGTGACATTATCAGTTTAACACTTAAACACCGAAGGAGGCATTTCTCTGTTCACACAGACTTCTTAAGTATGTATATGCTGACCTGTAGTAGTTTTCCTTTCTTGTTTGGTATCTAACCACTAATTAGGTATATTTCAAATTGGTCTATGTGGCCTTGTGTTCCTCTCTTCAGAAGCATCAATGATGCATTTTGGCCAATAGTTTGAAACAGGAATTGTAAATTAACACAGAGTATAATCTTCATAATATGAAAAGAGTCCCAAATATTTATTTTTTAAAATGTTAACATTAGAAAAAAACAAAACTACATTTATCCTCAGCTCTATTTCCTGAAAATTCAGTTGAGGTAACCTCTGCAAGTCACAGCTCCACATTTGCACACAGTTCTGACTCTCTTTTTGGCTGGGCCGTAGTCAATAGAGTCTGAAGATATATCTCCAGAACCTGAATATGTAGAGAAAGAAATACAGGAGAAAGATAGTTAAGACAATTCAGAATGAGTTTCAAATTTTCAGCGTTAAATAAATGTGAATATTCAGAGAAAAATCATTATGAATTGTCTTGAAAGGATGGTGTAGGCTAATAAGAGGTAAAGTTTATGTTATTAGTCCATATTTATGAGAATTGATTTCTGAAATGATGAAACTTTCTGGGAAAATCCAATACACAATTATTCATTTTCATACATTATTTAAGAGCCATAAATAAAATCAAGTAGTAACAATATGTAAAAGCCATCATGCTTAGAAAAACAATGGAAAGAAATCACTTATAATATCACAATAAAGTAAATAGAACTAAATGTTCTTTTTAAAAGCCAAATTCCAGTAGGAATGGAATAAGTTCATGTGTGATTTAAATCAATTTTCAATCTTTCAATTTTCTTTACTAAGAATATCCATTTGAAAAAACAAAAGAAAAAGAAAAAAAAATCCATCTCTTAGTAAAGATTCAGAAATGTAAGCTTACAATTTTTTAAATACGAGTAGTACTGAGAAAGGATGTTAAAATAAGTAGGCTTCCATAACGGAAATTCTGAAAAAAGCAGTTGGCAATGTGATGTAGAAGAAATCACATTACTCAGCTCAAGGTCAGGCAGACCTGGATTCCAGTTTTAGCTGTCAGGTTAGCTCTGAGACCTTGAGTAAAAAGACAAACTTATAGCTTCAATGTTTTCATCTTTAATATTGGTTCAGATGATCTAGTCTTTTCCTATTCTTGAACAGATTCTTCATACTAAAACTTAACACCAACAAAACTGTACTTGAAAATCATACCTTTCATTTGATAATCAAAAGTGAGCTCTTCTCCAGCATTTATGGTTCTCGTAGAAAATAATGCTATTCGGGGAAGACGAGTATCGAGGTTATCAATGAAAACATTGAACACCTGAAGATTTGGGTCACACTAAAAAAGAATGTTAGAACCCATTAAGTAAAAATTACGTGAATGAACTCTTCTACATCCATATAAAATTTTTTGTTGCCCAGAGTATTTGTTTTCTTAAGATGTCCTGGAAATTGATTATTTGGAGGTCTCTGAGATATGAATATGTAAAAATACTGTTTTCAAACTTATAGAAAATTTCAGACATACATTAAACTAGAGAAAATAATATAAGTCCACATGAATCCACTATGCAGCTTCAAAAATTATCAACATTTTTGCAATCTTGTTTTATCTATTCCTGACTTTTTCATTTTTCTGGAAAATGTTACTGCAAATCCCAGATAACATTATCAGTTCACCTGTTAATATCTCACTCAGTAAGGCATATTTAAAGAATTAGAATAACTGCATTTAATAAATCAAGTCAGTACTGTAGAACTCAAATTTCATATTGCATGGGGTTTCATTAAACTGTTGCTTGGAATTGTTTGATTATATTGAGAACTCTACACTAAATTCTGGAATATGTAATATTGGAGATATGGAGTATCTCAAATTTATTATTAAGAACAAAATTAAAGTAAAAATTTAAGTCAGAAAAGAAGGGAGTCAGAAGGTCTCTGGCATTTCATTATTAGCCATAAATTAGCTTCTTGGTGTAAAATCCATCAAAAGTTTAACACGGTCTACTTCCTTATATGGTCAGCTATATAACTTACTCTCTGAGATATATTTCCTTGCAATCTATAAAATGGAGAAGTCAATCTCACAAGACAATACTTAACAATACTAACTTAGCCCTAACCGGTTTGGCTCCGTGGATAGAGCATCAGCCTGCAGACTCAAGGGTCCCAGGTTCGATTCCGGTCAAGGGCATGTACCTTGGTTGCAGGCACATCCCCAGTAAGGAAGTGGGCAGGAGGCAGCTGATCGATGTTTCTAACTCTCTATCCCTCTCCCTTCCTCTCTGTAAAAAAATCAATAAAATATATTTTAAAAAATAAAAATAAAAATCATCGTTCTCCCCTTAAAAAAAAATACTAACTTATAATTTAGAAAAATAGCCCTAAATACTATTTCAACACTCTACAAATTTGTAAATCTTATAAAAATGTTAACATGTTTACATTTTAAGAGAATACAACTATCTTTAGTTATATATCCAAAAATTTAGCTGTGTTAACCTCTATATAATTGTATGTTTCTTAAACTTTCTACCTTTTAACTCCTCTGCTCATTAATTTCCTCCTCTATGAGGATAATAATTATCTTATAAAGTTGTTGGAAAGTTTAAGTGAAGTAACATATGTAAAGACTTGCAAAATGCATGGTATTTGCATTTTGAATTTTCCAAATGAATTTTTCTAATACAGTGATAATCCCATGCCTTAATAGAAGAAGCCCTTGTACTAAAATACTTTGGAAATATTAAAAGGGTCTGTGGTTCAAAGTTAATTATTCTCTCAACTATGGAAAACCATTAAACACAGTACTAATTATTTCTGCCTATACTTTCCGTATTTCTTACACTGTGATTCACAAAATGAGACACATTTCCATATCGAGCTGCATCCACTGTGAATTCATCAGATTCATAATCCAGATCAAAGAGATATGTGATTCCTTTGTTATCATATAGCTGCCCCCGTCTTTCAGCTTCTTCACTTGTGATTACCTAAAAATTAAAAAACTATAGTTTATTATATAGATACTGCTGAAGTGAAGAAACTCTCATCCATAAATCTATTAATTAACATAGTAGTGTCTACAATGTTTAAAATTAAAGTGTCATCAAAATATACATTCACACAAATGACTCTAGGAGAGCTAGACAAAAAAGGCGGGAAAACAAAGGGAGTAGAAATGATGGTGCAAAGAATTATGACTGTTTAAACAGGAATTAGGACCATTTAACAATGAAGCTGAAACCATGTACTACTTTCATTCTAATCTATTGAGATGTTCAAAGACCGACATAACTATAGCTCTTTGTAGGACATAACAGAATGCAAAGCACTAAGTTTACAAGTATATGTGCTCTAAAGGGATATTTTTCCTATAACTAATCTGTGTGCAGTTACAAAGGGAAATTTATTAAAAATATAGGAGAGAAGGTATGTTAAATTTGCAGTCAATTGTATAGAAAGTTTCATTTTATAGGAATAGGTTGTTTTTATGAAATTCGGCAGCTCAAAACAATCACTTACAGTTCTGCTCTTAACAAGACAGCTTTACCACATGCTTAGCTTAAGAAACAAAATATGTCACCCTTCAGTGGTCGGCAAACTGTGGCTCACGAGCCACATGCGGCTCTTTGGCCCCATTGAGTGTGGCTCTTCCACAAAATACCGACTTCTGAGCAGGGGCCACAAAGTTTCAATCGCACTGTACGTGCGCGCCCGCACGTGGTATTTTGTGGAAGAGCCACACTCAAGGGGCCAAAGAGCTGCATGTGGCTCGCGAGACACAGTTTGACGACCACTGCCCTAGCTGGTTGCTCAGTGGTTAGTTAGAACGTTGGCCCACGGAATGAAGGGTGGGGGGTTTGATTCTGGTCAAGGACATGTATCTTGGTTGCAGGCTCCATCCCCGGTCAGGTCAGCATGTGTGCGGGAGGCAACCAATCGATGTATCTCTCACATCGATGTATCTCTCTCTCAGTCTCTCTCCCTCCCTCCCACTCTCTCTCAAAATCAATGAAATTAAGTACCATGGCCGTAACCGGTTTGGCTCAGTGGATAGAGCGTTGGCCTGCGGACTGAAGGGTCCCAGGTTCGATTCCGGTCAAGGGCATGTACCTTGGTTGCGGGCACACCCCCTAGCTGATCGATGTTTCTCTCTCATCAATGTTTCTAACTCTCTATCCCTCTTCCTTCCTCTCTGTAAAAAGAAATTAAGTACCATGCCCAAGGTCACACAGTAGTAAAGAAGAGTCAGGATACAAAACCAAGGCTCAAAAAAAAAAAAAAAAAGTCTGTGGTGATATATAGTGTCAACCAAATTTAGCTGCTGTGCTTATTAAGCCAAAAAAAGAGAATAATTGAATTATAAAAGATTTAGTATCCTAAATAGTGATTTATAATAATCTGCCATTGTCTAAAAATATAAAAATCAATATAGGGATCCAATGTAATCTCAAAATCAGGTGATCCAATTCAAAACAACTTTTAAAATATCAGATTTGACAGCCCAGATATGCAGTCATACTCGTATTTTTCTAGTCACAGCTTAACCCACCATTCAGTTTGAGAAAGTGTAGCAGTGGTGAAGTGCACTGATTTTAAAGCAAGGTACTTAATTTCTCTGTGCCTCAGTTTCCTTGCCTATAACAATGGAGATGATACCACTACCTCAGAGTTGAGAGAATTAATGTGTTAATATATAGGGTGCTTAGAATAGTAAGTGGCACATGGGAAATAATACTTTTGCATATATACACATTTTATGTATAAAAATAAATTTGTTTAGTATTAGGTCAAATGAATGCAGTAAATTATAACTTAAAAGTTTCAAAGTCAGCATGTATCTAGATCTCATTTTCTTCTTAGAAATTACTGTAAAAATAGTTGTCATATTTTAAACTTTACAAATGTCACTTACATTGACAAATGTCAAATACATATAAATGGGTATTTGTTGACAGATGACTGTATTTCATTTGTCAATGTACATATATATTTTTGTTTATTCAAGTTTATATTTATAACTATGCTAGTGATTCAATTCCAAACAACTGTGGACCCTTGTTTTAAATGTAAAATTTCTGCATATTTGCAAATGATAATATCAAAATTTATCAAATATTTGTTACTGAGATAAAAAAGTAACTTTTTAAAAGTGTAAACCGTTCACACACATTATTTGCTGTGTGATAAGTTGAACGTACCTCTCCAACATATTCCATGACAAAACTCATTCTTTTAATCTTCACAAGGGTTTTTACACCCCAGCCACAGCCATTGCTAGTTCGAAAGATGCAAAGTGAATACTGTGTGCCTTTCTGTACAATCCTATTGGGACAATCTGGTCCACACTGGCATCTTGAGTTGCATTCATAAATAGGGGTACCAGGTGGGATTTTAATTTGCTGGTTTTTATTATAAGCCAAAAGAACTCCAGCTTCAGCAGGACAACATTTCTCAAAGAAGCAATCTGTGCATGAACAACCAAAGGTAGCTTCATTTACTAAGCTGATTCCAGGAGTAGGTTTGTATTCATTAATGTAGTAGAAGTCTGAAGGTGGGCCCTCTAAGTCAACAGTATTTTCAACAAAAATCATTCCTGTATGATTTTTTCTTCTGTTGAGTTCATCTTGCCATCTTTGCAGAGCTATCCTTTGTTTAGCCTTCTTTACAATGTATTCAGCAATGGCAGGTTTCAAAGCTTTGTTATTGTTTAGAGTTATTGCTTTGCCTTTCTTTACCTGAGATAAATAATTATGCTTGTCATTAGAGAATTGCTGAAGTAGTAACGGGCACTTGAGATTTTGCAAAGGTTCCCAAGTATTTGTAGAATCTGGCCATCCTTTCCATTTTACAAGATAATATTCCATATCCTTAAAATACAAAAGAAAACACAAATCAGATTATGTCAGTCCCAATTATTTAAAGTAATTTAATATTGGAAAGAGTAAGGTATGCCCTAGCTGGTTTGGCTCAGTGGATAGAGCGTCGGCCTGCTGACTGAAGGGTCCCAGGTTCGATTCCAGTCAAGGGCACATGCCCGGATTGCGGGCTCGATCCCCAGTAGGGGGCGTGCAGGAGGCAGCCGATCAATGATTCTCTGTCATCATTGATGTTTCTATCTCTCTCCCTCTCCCTTCCTCTCTGAAATCAATAAAAATATATTAAAAAAAGAGAGTAAGGTATCCATTATTATTTTATTTAAAGTTCAGAATATATAATCACAGATTTCTAGCAATTGATGTACAGATCATAAAAATAAAACTATTTTTCTGTATATTACATAAAATCTTTATAGAATTTGATGTGGCAGAATATGCTTGACCATAGGCAAAAGAATTGCACCTACAGAAAAAGTACAGAAATTCATTAATATTTTACCAAATGGTGATTAAACTAAACAAAAACTATTCATCCTTATCATGCAAATGGCTAGTCCCCAAACTAACCTAGATTAGAGGCTTACTTGGCCAGCACAGATATAGGTATCCTCTAAAATCTGTAACTTAATATTTTACATTAGATACGAGGCAAGTTTTTTTTCTCAATGTCATGGGCACATAAAGCCTACATGTTCTAAAGATACACTATCCAATAGTCATTAGCCACATACAGCTACTGAGAACCTGAAATGTGGCTAAGTCCAAATTGAATTGTGCTTTAAGTGTAATACACACTGAATTTCAGACTTAGCACACAAAAATGTAAAACATTTTTAACTTTTTAAAAATATTGATTACTCATTGAAATATTTTGGATTTACTGGATTAAATATATTATTGAAAGCAATTTCACTTGTTTCCTTTTATTTTGTTTAATGTGGTTACTAGAAAATTTAAAATTACACGTATGTAGGCCAAATTATATTTCTATTGGACAGCATGATTCCAGAGAATTCTTACCTTCGATTCAATCATGACTGGATTAGGTAGCAGACATTCAAACTACCAACGATCAAATATTTTGACTTATCCCTCAGACTACTGTTGACCACCATGGTACCTGGAATCTTGCCTCCCTATCCCAGTGACCTGACTATGTTTTCTTCCCTTAAATTTGGATGGTCAAGTGTGTATAATAAAAAAATTCTGAAGTCTCTCAACTTTTTTCTTTGTCGTCTGGAGTAACCAACATATATCTATGTGCCATCAGGTAAAATGCCTTCTAAAACATAAAAGTTATTAAACTGCATTGTATAGTTTTTAATTACAGTATTTTAATTCATAGATATTGATAAAAACTTAATTGTGCTACATTTATTTTTCCCTGAAACTTTTAATAAAGTTTTTATTATAAAGTAAGGATGCCCATGAAACTGTTTTATGATTCATAATTTAATAATGCCAAATAACCTCGAAGGTCTAGGAAATGTGGTATTAGACATATTAAGGAGGCACGAATCGGGCTGAGGAGCACTGAGGCAGCTTTGAAGGAGGAAGTCACCTAGGTAGTGAGTGCACTTATTTTCTCCCCACTGTTTTCATCTCAATGTTTTATTATATTTCTATTCAATAAACAGTAATGCTTGTGAATTAAAATAACTTTGCTTCTTTAAAAAAATGGTCAAAATGCTTTCTGTTTAAAAAAATGGTTAAATTATGGTGTGAGGATATGCACAAAACTGTACTTCCATAGATATCTATAATGTGATTCCAGAAAGAAAAAAAAAAAGGCCTAGACATATATTTTTTATCAATCTGGTTCACTAAAATGTAACATGGATTTCTCCCTCCTGTGAGGTAATTTCTAAAATTTGGGATTATTGTTAGCAGGTATCCGCTCAGCAACAATGAGACCCACTTGGCAGTATCTAACATCTATTTCCCTTAATTATTAAAGTTTTAATTTTTCTGATTCCAGAACAAAGCAATACAATCTTGCTTGTTTTCTTTTCCTGTTACAGCTTTTCCTACTATAGCCCTGGGTTGTGCCAAAAGTTGCCAGCAAACAGTGAAAGAAACAGAAACACTGGCGTCAAATCAGATGATCAAGCTAAATTTATCATTCAACAAAATTAAAAACACCATAACACTGAAGTTTGCTTCCAAAACAATGAGTAACTTGCATTTTTAATGACTAAGCTTTGTATTTAGTAACACTGGTACCTACTTAATTTATGAATAGTAAAGATGCTTATAAAACATTAGTGTCTTTGACAATAGTATATCAGTAATATGCAATTTCTACTTTGTAGACTTTTGTCTTTTATATGCATATTTTTTTAAACCCCAAAAAGATATTTCCATTTTGAAAACTAACTTTAAACAGAAAAAAGACCAGTTTGACTTAACAAATTCAATTAATTCAATACCTTAAAATTCCAAATAAAAGCCAAAAAGTTTATGTCTGATATATCAGTATCTTATTCATTCTGATATACAATCAACTCTTGATTACCCACAGAAATGGAATACAGTCATAATAATGATCTATAAATTACTCCTGTATAATTTGAATTGCATGATATGAATTTTTTCTTAAAGACATTTCCACTCCATTATGTTTGTTGTAGGTTAAATTCATTCAAGTATTTGCTCGGCTGGTGTGGCTCACTGGTTGAGCATTGACCTATGAACCAGGAGGTTACAGTTCAATTCCTGATCAGAGCATATGCCTCGGTTGTGGCTCGATCCCTGGTGAGGGGTGTTCAGGATGCAGCTGATCAATGATTCTCTCTCATTATTGATGTTTCTTTCTCTCTCTCCCTCTCCCTTCCTCTCTGAAATCAATAAAAATATATTTTTTAAAAATTCATTCAAATATTTTAGTATCTATAATAATTAGTATGTGAAAACTTGGTCACTAGAGGGTGTGATGAAATGTAAGGTAATACTAACTTCAGGAGTAAAATATCATTGGTAAAAGAAGGCAATAATATGTAAAATAACTAATAATAATGCAAAACAGTACAATTTTAACCACAAAACCAAAAAGACAATATATACCACTAGAACAGAAAGAGGGAAATTAGGTCAATCAGAAAAGGGCACAGAGGAAGTAGAACAAACTTCAACTGTGAAAGACTAATAGGATTTGTTGTGTAGGGAACAGGGCAGGCAGGCTGAAAAACACAAGCAAAAGCCTAAAACTAAGATTTGCATGAAGTATCCAGAAAACATGAAGAGATGAATTTGGCTGGTTTTTAAGTTCAGATATTAAAGAGACAGATAAAACTGTAATGGCAAGGCAATAGAAAATTTAACATAGCCTTGGACACTTAAGGCATTTGAACTTTTATTATAGGCTAATGTTCTTTATAAATCTTAGAAACCCTGGTGTTTCTGTGGGGAGTTTCATTAAATACATATACACTTAATTCCATATTGTTTATCAGGAATCATTTTACCAATCTTCTAACTGCTAAGCCAACAATTCTTCAGTTCTCATCGTCTTGACAATTCTCCGTGGGCTTTGATATCACGATTCTCTCTCTCTACACTCTTGTTCCTCTTCTGCCTTCTTTGCTGAGACCATTATCCCTGCCCATCACTTGAAAGGAATGCAGATACTAAGGGCTCTGTCCTTAGCCGCTCTTCACACTACCCCTTCTGACAACTTGAAGAAGCTATGGACCTTTACTTAACAAAAGTCACATGTAACATTTTGGGTAATTTTAGGATATTTGGATTTCAAGTAAAGAATTCCTGCTCTAAATACTCTCTCTGGGCAACGTCACCATTTCAAAGCTTTTAATTATATGCTGATAAGTCCCAAAATTTTATATGCAACCCAATATTCCTATAGCCTACTGGATGTCCAACAGGTTTTTAAATCAATCTATCCACATGGAACTTGTCATTGTCCTTCCCAAACAGATTATTTCTATTCTGTATTCCCCATCAAGAGGAATCTTACCCATCTGCCTAGTTACACAAGTTGCAAACCAGGAGGTCAATCTCGATCCTCAATCCAATCCACCATCAAATGTCTTTAGATACTTGTTCCTGTCCATCTCTATTACCTATGGTTACTTCAGGCTTTCAATTCTTGCTTGGATTATTACATTAACCTCCTAACTGGTTTCCCTGACTCGATTGGTAACACTGCAATCCATCTTTCTTTACTAAAGTGTAGAGGTTTTTTAAATAACACAAATCTGCTCTACCAGTCATTGTTATTTGCTTACTTAAACATTTTAATGGCTTCCCTCTGCCTAAACAATTTTTATACTCTATTATAAACAAAGACCATTCTTGATTGGGTCTCTGATGCCTCTTTGCCTCAATCTTCCATGATAGCCTCATGCACATACCACCCTCTGGCCACACTGAACTGCTGCTAAGTACTTGAACATAACAGGCCTTTTCATACCCTTCTGTTTTTTATACACAAAATTCTCTAATTAGAATGGCCTCTTCTATTTGCCTAATGAATACTGGCTTATTTCAGTTTCATCTTTTATGTGGCGAAAAACCTACTCATCTATAAAACTCAGCTCAAATGTCACCTCTTCAATGAAATCTTTCCCGCTTCTCTTGCTCAAGGAGGACTGAACACTGCCAACCCCCTGTGTTCCCATTTCTAATCTAAACTATAAGCCATTTGTAGGAAGAAATGAAACCTTACTCTTTGTAGCCCCAGAACCAAGCACAATTGCCTACTACCTCTTAGACTATGACTAAATATTTCTGAATGTCTAACAAAAAATGACTACCAAAATGTATGCAAGATAAAATTTACAATAGTAATTATATGAATCCTTAAAATACAAGCTGTTAAACTTAACCTGGAGATAGATAATTCATGGTTTTTCAATATTGTTCTGAAATCCACTGTCTACAGCCAGTAAGTGGTAGCAAGCACAAAAACTTTAAAAAATATGTATTCTAGCCCTAGCTGGTTTGGCTCAGTGGATAGAGCATCGGACTGCGGACTGAAGGGTCCCGGGTTCGATTCCAGTCAAGAGCACATGCCAGGGTTGCAGCTCAATCCCCAGTGGGGGGCATGCAGGAGGCAGCCGATTGATGATTCTGTCTCTCTCTCCTTTCCTTTCTGAAATCAATAAAAAATATATTTAAAAAATATATGTGTGAGGAGAGAAAACAAAAAAAAAAATTATCTATCTTCCCATTAGCTAATTGTTTTCTGCAAGTTCTGAGATAATCACCATATTCAATACTAGTGATAGAATAGCCTGAATCTGATTATGAAAACACCGGTGTTGCATGGAGCACAGTTTGACAATTACCGTATTTTTCCATGTATAAGATGCCATTTTTAAAAAAAATATGTTTTTATTGATTTTTAGAGAGAGAGGAAGGGAGAGGGATAGAGAGATAGAAACATTGATGAGAGAGGAACATCATCAATCAGCTGCCTTCTGCATGACCCCTACTGGGAATCAAGCCTGCAACTGAGGTACATGCCCTTGACCAGAATTGAACCTGGGACCCTTCTGTCCACAGGCCGAAGCTCTATCCACTGAGCCAAACTGACTAGGGCAAGATGCCATTTTTTTTCTAAAATTGTTAGACTGAAAATCAAGGGGCATCTTATACATGGAAGTCAGCCGAGGAGGGAGCCATGTGAGGACGGAGCCATGCGGGTGTGTAGCTGCCCAGACCTTATCAAACAGGCTTCATCCAATCACAAGCCTTATTGTTACTGACATCAGCTGATGCTGTAATTGGAGGAGGAGAGAGGGCAAATGCAACAGGGACCGGAGCATTCTGAGCCCATAAAGATGGCCAAAAATAAAAAGATAAATACTGGTAAGCGATTGTCTTACTCTGCAAAATTTCAACTGAATGTAATCAGCTATGCAAAAGAGCATGGAAATAGAGCTGCAGAGAGACAATTTGAACCTCCTCCCACTGAATGTATGATCAGACAGTGGAGAAAACAGGAAGAACAACTACTTAAGATGCCAAAAAAAGAAGAAGGCCTTAAGAGGAAAACCAGCAAAATGTTTCAAATATTGATTTCTTAATTTGGGATTGGAAAAGTGGGGAGTGTCTTATACATGGTGGTGTTTTATACACGGAAAAATGTGCTATAATGGTCAATAGAAAGTCACTGGATTTTCATGCCAGCAACCAACAGAGAGCAGGAATGTGAGAGCTGGTTAGAGGCCGAAGACTAACAAAAATGAACAAAATGTTTTTGGAAAGTCCTTTCTTAGAGCTCTGTTTTCCTGATCTCTAAAATTTGAATTTCAGTCCAATGATTTCTATGTTATTCCAGTTCTTAACAAACCATTCTAAGTGCAATCAGCCTTTTAGAAATATTCTATTGTTAGATGTGGAATATTCTGTTAGTATGCACCATGTAGTAGTACAGTGGTGGTTCTAGAGCAGCCGTGGGCAAAGTACAGCCCATGGGCCAGATCCGGCCCGTTTGAAATGAATAAAACTAAAAAAAAAAGACCGTACCCTTTTATGTAATGATGTTTACTTTGAATTTATATTAGTTCACACGAACACTCCATCCATGCTTTTGTTCCGGCCCTCCGGTCCAGTTTAAGAACCCATTGTGGCCCTCGAGTCAAAAAGTTTGCCCACCCCTGTTCTAGAGACACAAAATTACCTGGATACTTTAAGAAGGCAATCTCTTTCTTAATATTTGCTTATTAAGGGAGAAGCCCCACCAATGTACATGGGGGTTCTGATTCTTCACTGATGAGCTAAGTATGTTAATAAAGAGTACCCATAGTTTTATCAGAAATTTTTCTGTATGAAGGAGTGACATGGCTAGAAAATGGTGCGGAAAAATCACACAGCACTGAGACTGACTACCTCAATTTACATCCTGTAAGTTCAACTGGACCCAATATGAACTCATAATAGTAACCACCCTGTTCACCCAGTTAGCATTCTTTCCATTCCCTAAGTTGGCTATTTCAGACTTTCTCCACTTTGCTCGAGGTCCCATACTACTACTTCCTGTTTTTTTCAGTAGCACATGAACTTTGTTCCTAATGCAGAGAGAAAATAGAAACCACCAGGTAGAAATTCCCTTAATTTCCACACTTCCATGGACATATAACTAGAGAAGAGGGTGGATGCAGATACAACAAAAGAGATGTACTTCCTCCATCAATTATCCCTTCTTTCCTGTGTCTTCAGCTTCTCCCTTTCTATGGTTCTCACTAGCATTTAAACCTCCCTCATTTTTAAAAAGCAAAATTAAACTAAACATGCTTTGAGATATAAATGCTTAAATATGTAAGGGATCCCTAAAAGACATGATAAATTACTAAAAGTTGAAAGACTGGACACCAGTGTTACAGGGGTATAAGGTTTCCTTTCAGTATATGACCTTTTATAACTTTCAATTTTTAAAATCACATGCATGTATTACCTACTCAGATTTTTTTAAATAAAAAAATTAAATTTATAAACACCCTTATACCTTACATTGCCCTTCCTCCCTTTCTTCGAAGCTGGAATTCTTTAAAGAGTTGTCCATACTATTTTACACTTTCTCATCTCCAATTTATTCTTTAATTCATTCTATTTTGGTTTCTTCTACCCAAGCCACAGACACTGCTCTAAGGGCATCAATACGTACTTTACAATCTTTGGCCCACTGGTCACTACTCTATTTTGCTGACATTATCTCTTTCACAGGCTTCCATGATTTAATCTTCTGGTTTTCTTCCTACCTTTCTTACTAGTTTGTCTCAATCTTTAGTAGTTCTTCCTGTGACTTCTCTCTTACTGCTCCTCAGTCCTTGTTTTTCTCCTCACATTTTTTTTGGGGGGGGGGGGCTTGGATTACTATAATAGCCTCTTACTACTCTCAGTCCATTCATGGCACAATAGCCAGAGTAATATTTTCAATATATCCATCATATCATGTCACCCCCCTGCTCAAAACTGTTTCCCTATTCTTCTTTTTTAAAATATATTTTTATTGATTTCAGAGAAGGGAGAGGGAGAGATAGAAACATTAATGAAAGAGAATCATTGATCGACTGCCTCCTGCACGCCCCCTACTGGGGATCAAGCCCGCAACCCCGGCATGTGCCCTCGACCCGAATCAAACCTGGGACCCTTCAGTCCGCAGGCTGACGCTAGCCACTGAACCAAACCGGCTAGAGCTCCCTATTATTCAAAATTCTCTTTTTGGCCTGTAAGGTGTGCTACATTTCTGGGTCCAGCCTATCTTTCCAGCCTCATTTCAATCCCTCTTGCTAACTATATCACACTCACACTTTGTATTCCTTGAAGAAGTCAGGTTCTCTTCTGCCTCAAGACCCTTCTCTACTTATTTTTTCATTCTTTGGCAGTAAGTTTAATAAACATCAGTTCCTCATGGACACCTGCCCAGTGTTTGTAGGGTAAGTTAGATCCTTCTGTTACATTAGCACTGACCTCAACTGTAACTAAGTACTCTGTACAAGGATAGTAAAGGTTTCTACCTTCACTAAAAGAGAAACTCCATGATATCAGGGACCATACCTCTGTATCATTTATTGCTGAGATCACTAGTGCCTAGCATATGATGTGGTAGATGGCCAATACATATCTGTTGAGTTAATGAATGGGTAACTGTATCTATCCCTACGGCTTCAATTACTCACTTTTTGCCAGTTACTTCAAGATCTATGTTTCCAGTTAGTTCTCACTCTTTATTAGAACCACATTTCCAACAATCATCTCACACTTAAATGCTTTCAACCTTCTTCTTCACCAAACCTAGTCCTCCTATCCTAACCCTCCTATAGTCCTGGGTCTTAGTGAACAGTATTATTATCTACACAACTGCAAGTCAGAAACCCATGTTTTTCTAGATGTGGAACCCTCACTGCCAAGTCCCCACCCAACTCCCTGACCACTAAACCACAGAGTTGTAAATTTCATAACCTTGATAATTTAAAAAAATCGCCTACTTCTCTTCATTTCCATTGTTATTACTTTAGTTCAAGCATCATCATTTCTTCCTTTCTTTCTTTTTTGTTAATACTCACCTGAGAATATTTTTCCCATTGATTTTTAGAGAGAGTGGAAGGGAGGAGGGGAGAGAAAGAGACAGAGAGAAACATTGATGTGAGACACATTGATCCGCTGCTTCCCGCCCCATGCACCCCAACCAGGACCGGGAAGGGAACCTGCAACTCAATTATGTTCCCTTGACCCAGAATTGAACCCTTTAGTGCCCAGGCCAAGGCTCTAACCACTGGGAAACACTGGCGAGGGGTAATCACCATCATTTCTTGTGTGGATTACTGCAACAGCCTTTCAGAATGTGTTAGGTAGTGCGTGTGTCATTTCCCTTCCTGCCAATCCACTTTCCTCATTGCATAGAGAACTCTCTAAATTACATATCTGATTGTGTCACTCTTTTTGGAACTTTTCAAACAATTCCACTGATATAGAATGGCTGAAAGCTCTTTCACTCATCTTTCATTCTTTCCCATTCCCATATCCCACTCTATTCTCTATACTAAAGCCATAATGAATTATAATACTTACCTATTCAGTCCCTGTTGGATATCACCTCTTCTGGAAAGCTTCCTGTGACCTGGCCTAAGTGTACCTCCCATAGATCTTGTAATAACGTCTGCCATAGCACTTACTGTACTATATTGCAGTGGATGACTTACTTGTCAATCTTTCACTAGGCTATGCGTTCCTTAAGCTGAGGAACAGTTTCTTATTAATGTTTACTTTCTAAGTGCCTAATGTAGTACCTGACACAAAGAAGAAAACCAAATGTTTATTGAGTGAGATTATAGATAGAAGAAACAGAAAATACTAGTCAACAGATTGCAACTATAATATAAGCATGAAGCTATGGCCTACACTAATAGTGTTGTGAAGACTAGAGAAATCACTGAAGCAAAAACCAATTCATTAACCATGAACCAAAATACCCATTATGTACTAGGGACTATAGTAAGACATAGTTCTTGTCCTTAAATGGTTGACAATTTAGCAGAAAGGTTATGAAACAAAGCTATAAAATGTGATAAGGTCTAGAAAAATGACAAGAACAGTACTTTATAAGTCCCTAACATATAGCAATTAATTTTACTGGAGGTGTGAAAGGGAAGAAGGCTCTACAAAAGGTAGAAACCTTTCAGCTGAACCTTGCAGGCCAAGTAGGATTTTGCCAAGGAAAGAAGGGAAACAACAGTATTCCAAAGAGGGAACTGGATGAGAAATGCAAAAGTGCATGTACAAAGGTGCATAATGTATTCAAGAAATTAGAATATAAGCTATGCCTGTTTTAAGCTATGTTCCCAATATCTGAAGAGTGCCCAGCTTATAGTAGGTGGTCAGTAAATCTTAGCTTTATGAGAGAATTTATAAGTTTTTCAATGTGAATAGAAAGGGGAATATGTGATAAGACATGAAGCTGGCCAAATGATAAAGAACCTCAGTGCAAAGGGTCTCAGCTTAAAGTGGTAGATCACAGGGAGTCACTTAAAAGGTCTAAAGCAAGGCCATAATGCAACCAGAGTTGTGTTTCAGAAACAACTGTAATGAGTTTGTTTCAGAAACAACTGTAATGAGACAGTGTCCTTTATGAGCTAAATGGGAAAACACAAGAAAAAGACAGAGTCATAAGATCTTACACCTTCCCTGAATATGACACACACACACACAGAGAGAGAGGGGGGGGGAGGGGGAGGGGGGAAACGCTTATAGATTAAATAATTTGAACTGTTGGTCAAGTTGATAGATTAATGCTGTGCTCCCTTCCTCCCATGACCGCATCAAAATTACAACTAAATTTAAGACAACCATCATCAAGAAGCACCTGAAGACCAGCTGAATACAAGTCATATAACTAAGGATATAAAGCAGCAGCCACAAGAATGGTAAGAGGGGCAAAGATGCAGAACAAGCTGTTCCCACACCCACAGTGTAGCAATGAAGAATCCAGAGGAGAAACCAAGATGGCGGCATAGGTAAACACCGGAGATTGCTGCCTCGCACAACCACTTCAAAAATACAACTAAAAGACAGACCGGACATCACCCAGAACCACAGGAAGGCTGGCTGAGTGGAAATTCTACAACTAGAAGGAAAGAGAAAAGCATACCGAGACTCAGAGGAGGTGCGGTGCGGAAGTAAAATACTAAGGTACAGAGGCGCACACGGAGCGGGCTGGCGGCTGAGGGCGCGGTTGTCTTTTTCAATCGGGAGGGAGTCTCAGGCTCTGAGCTCCAGTTCCGGGCAAGTCTCTGGGGACCCAGACTCCGACGGGAGAAGCGGGACTGTCTGGCATCGGTTGGAACTCGAGGGCAGCTTTCTCTCAGAGGTACTTGCAGCAATTGCTGGGACACTGAGAAGCAGAGCCTCTGAGGGCAAGACTGAGAGCAGCCATAACTGCTAGCCCCGCCCTGTTGATCCC
>NW_005370156.1:424536-426954 GCF_000412655.1 Myotis brandtii
TGGGAATTGGGTGGAAGGGAGTTATGGGGGGAAAAAAGAGGAACAAATGTAATCTGAACAATAAAGATTTAATAATAAAAAAAAAATAGAATCCAGAGAGCCGGGCCGGTGTGGCTCCAACCTGTGAACCAAGAGGTCATTGGTTTGCTTCCTGGTAAGGGCACACGCCCAGGTTGCGGGCTTGACCTCCAGTAGGGGCATGCAAGAGGCAGCCGATCGATGTTTATCTCTCATTGCTGTTTCTATCTTTCTATCCCTCTCTCTCTAAAATAAAAAAAGAAAATAACATTGCAAAATTTGGGATAAATATCTTGGCCATAGAGGTAACTGTGAGGGAGGAGCAAGGGGTACCAGCTCCACAGTGGCTTCCCCAGGCCGGGGCACCAGTGCCTGGAAGTGAAGTCCCCATAACATCTGGCTGTGAAAACAAGCAGAGATTGCATGTGAGTGAGATGGACAGCTGCAGGAGACAGAGGTGTTCCTCTTGAGGAAGAAGGCCTGCCCCTGCTTGTTAGGGGTTTGTGGACAGACTCACTCACAGACTTACTAACTCTGGGCTCCAGTGCAGGAATGGCAACTCGCACAGTGCCAGGAACATACATGTAGGAACTGAATTGACTAGCTTGGGCTGAAAGAGCAGGGGTTGACACTACTCTCTCTGGAGATGGAAGTGCTGGTGGGTTCTACTGCTCCTTTGTTAGGCCTCGCCTCCCACCCAGGTGGCAGGTGCAGGTGGGTGCCAAATCTGAGCTCTCCATTATCACTGTTTACCCTGCCCTGGTGATTCCCTTAGATCTCATCCCACCCAAGCAACGGGCTGAGCCACTTCCAGTGGCTTTTCCACACAAGTGGCCTGCCTTGGCTCAAGTTGCACTTTCATAATAGCTATCAAAGGTCCACAAACCCCTAACAAGCAGGGGCAGGCCTTGGCATGACCCATATCTCTTGCTAAGTGGCCCCAAGCCTGGCACAAAAAGCAACCAGTCTCAACTTGCACTGCAACTCCCATCAGGTGGCCCAAAGCCTGGCATAAGCTACAGCCAAGGTTGGCCTGGAATGTAGCTTCAAATAAGCAGCCACAAACCCAGCACAAGAGGTGGCTGGCCTCAGCTCAAATTGTGGGACCAAAGAGTCCCAAGCCCAGCATTAGTGGCAGCTCACCTCAATTCACAGAACAGCCTCTCTCAGGAGCCTCCAAGCCCACCACACATCATCATTCCCAGGTGGCCCCAAGCTGGGTTCAAACAGAAGCTGGACGTGACCTGCAATGGAGCCCCTCCCAAGAGCCAACACACCTGGTGGCTGGCTTCCTACCACACCAGAGCACCATCCAACCAGCTCCTAAGATGAAAAACTGGAAGGGCAGACTGAGCTGGCACCAGAGTCCCACTAAAGCAACTCCCACTCGGTGGGGTCAGCCCCCTCACAACAGCTTTTCTGCTGCAGTCATGGCCAGCCCTCACATCTAGTCAGGCTTAGGGTCAATCCCACCCACTAACATGCCAACAGCAATCAAGGCTCAACTACAATAGGAGGGCAAACACAACTAGGGACACATTTGGAGTACCAGCTCAGGTGAACAAGTAGACTGCTCCAATGGGCCTCACAGGACACCTACTACATAAGGCCACCTTGCCAAGACTGGGAGACTCAGCAGATCTACTTAATACAAAACAAACACAGGGAGTCAGCCAAAATAAGGAGAAGAAACATGTCCCAAATGAAAGAACAGAACAATACTCCAAAAAAGAACTCACCAAAATGGAGACGAACAAACTACCAGATATAGAGTTCAAAGTGCTATTTATAAGGATTCTCAATAACTTAGGGTAAGAACAGATGAATTCAGTGAGAACCACATTGGAGATAGAAACCATAAGAAAGAATCAGTCAGAAATGAATACTATAACTGAAATAAAAAATACATTAGAGGGAATCAACAGGTTAGATGAAAAAGAGGATCAAAGCAGTGAACTGAAAGACAAGGTAGCAGAAAACATCCAATAGATACAGCAAAAAAATATGTGGGTAGTTTAAGGGACCTCTGGGACAACATAAAGCACACCAACATTTGAAACATATGTGTACTAAAAGGAGAAGTGAGAGCAAGGATTTGAGAACCTATGTAAAGAAAGGACAGAAAACTTCCTTAATGTGGTGAAGAACACAGACATACAAGTCCAGCAAGCACATAGTTCCAAGCAAGATGAACTCAAAGAGGCCCACACCAAGACACATCATAATTAATAACCAAAGGTTAAAGACAGAGAGAATCAGAGAACCAAGATGGCGGCATAGGTTAACGCCGGAGTTTGCTGCCTCGAACAACCACTTCAAAAGTACAACTAAAAGACGGAACAGACATCATCCAGAACCACAGGAAGGCTGGCTGAGTGGAAGTTCTACAACTAGGAGGAA
>NW_005370156.1:428151-431565 GCF_000412655.1 Myotis brandtii
GAGGAAGAAGAAAAAGGTAAAGATACAAATTATGAACAACAAACATGCATCTATCAACAAGTGAATCTAAGAATCAAGTGAATAAATAATATGATGTACAGAATGAACTGGTGATTATAATAGAATCAGGGGCATAGAAAGGGAATGGACTGACTATTCTTGGGGGGGAAAGGGGTGTGGGAGATGTGGGAAGAGACTGGACAAAAATCGTGCACCTATGGATGAGGACAGTGGGTGGGGAGTGAGGGCGGAGGGTGGGGCGGGAACTGAGAGGAGGGGAGTTATGGGTGGAAAAAAGAGGAACAAATGTAATAATCTGAACAATAAAGATTTAATTTAAAAAAAAAAGACAGAGAGAATCTTAAAAGTAGCTAGAGAAAAGCAGTTAAGTGCAAAGGGACTCTCATCAGAATATCAATTGATTTTCAACAGAAACTTGGCAGGCCAGTCGGGAGAGGCATAAAATATTCAAAGTGATAAGCAAAGATCTACAATACAGATTACTCTCCCTAGCAAAGTTATCATTTAGAATTGAAGGAGTGATAGGAGTCTCCCAGACAAGAAAAAGCTAAAGGAGTTTATCTCCACTAAATCAATATTATATAGGAAATATTAAAGGACTTCTCGCAGTAGAAAAGAAAATATCAAAAATATGAATAACATGCCCTGGCCTTTGTGGCTCAGTTGGTTGGGTGTCGCCCCAGGCACCCAGTGGTTGCTGGTTCAACTCCCGATCCCCACTGGGGGGCATGCAGGAGGCAGCCAGTATATGTGTCGTTTTCACATCAGTGTTTCTCTCTCTCCCTTTCTCTCTCCTCTCTAAAAATCAATGTAAAATTTTTTTAAGTAATGACTCAATAAAATATAAGACTGCCTGGCCAGTTTGTCTCAGGGGTTGAGAGTCAACTTATGAACCAGGAGGTCATGATTCACTTTCGGTCAGGGAACATACCTGGGTTAAGGGCTCAATCCCCAGTAGGGGGCATGCAGGAGGCAACTGACCAATGATTTTCTCATTATTGATGTTTCTATCTCTCTCTCTCCCTCTCCCTCTCTGAAATCAATAAAAAATGTATTTTAAAAAAATTGTGAAACTAGTACAAAGGTTAAAAGGGGGAAAATCATGTGTAATTACTACAATAAATTAAGGAATACACATATACACAAAAGAACTTAAAAAATAATGTCAAAAACTTAAACATGGGGGATGTGAGTAAAAATTGTAGTGATTTCAGAATATGTTCGAACTTAAATGACCATTAAGTTAAAATAGACTGCTATAAATTTAATTTGGTATAGATGAAGCATATGGTAACCACAAACCAAAAATCTACAAGAGACACAAGAAGTAAAGAGAAAGGTAGCCAAACACAGCACTATAAAAAGGCATCAACAAACAAGAGAAGAGAGTAAGAGAATAACAAAGAAAAAGAAAACTACAAAAGTAACCAGAAAACAATAAAATGAGAATAAGTAAATGCTTATCAATAATTAAAATATAAAAGGCTTAAATACTCCAATCAAAAGACATAGGCTGCCCTAGCCAATTTGGCTCAGTGGATCGAGCGTCTGCCTGCAGACTGAAGGGTCCCAGGTTCGATCCTGCTCAAGGGCATATACCTCAGTTGTAGGCTCAATTTCCGGTGTGGGCTGTAGAGGAGGCAGCCAATCGATGATGTTCCTCTCTCATCAATGTTTCTATCTCTCTATCCCTCTCTCCCTCACTCTCTTTCTAAAAAAACAAATAAATAAAAACATATTTTTTTTAAAAAAAAAGACATAGGCTGACTGAATGGATTAACAAACAAGACCCATACATATGCTGCCTATAAGAGACCCACTTCAGATTAAAATATTACACACAGCCTAGCTGGTTTGGCTCAGTGGATAGAGTGTCGGCCTGCGGATCAAAGGGTCCTGGCTTCGATTCTGGTCAAGGGCACGTACTTGGTTGTAGGCTCCTCCCTGGCCCAGATCCTGGTTGGGGCTTATGCAGGAGGCAACCAATCAATGTGTTTCTCTCACATCGATATTTCTCTCTGTCTTTCCTTCTCTTCTACTCTCCTCAAAAATCGATGGAAAAATATCCTCAGGTAAGGATTAAAAAAAAAGAAGAAGAAGAAGAAGAAATTACACACAGACTGAAAGTAAAAGGTTGAAAAAACATGTCATGCAAACTGAAATGAAAACAAAAAAAAAGCTGGGACAGCAATACTTATATCAGACAAAACAGAATTTAAAACAAGGGACATAACCAATAAAGAAGGGTATTTTATAATGATAAAGGGATCAATCCAAAAAGAGCATATAATGCTTGCAAACATCTATGCACACAATATAGGAGCATCTAAACATATAAAGCAAATATTGACAGATATAAGGAAGAGATCAACATATCAAAGTCAGAGTTAGAAAATCAGTAAGAAAACAGTAGACTTAAATGACATATTAGACCAGATGGATATCTATAATAATAAAAGCACAATATGCTAATTAGACCAGACAGCCGAACGACCTTCTGGACATCATTCTGACGTCCTTCCGGATGAAGCCCTGGCGGTGGGGGCTGAGGCAGAGGCGGTCAGGGGCGATCAGGCAGGCAGGTGAGCAGTTAGGGGCATCAGACAGGAGGGCAGAGTGGTTAGGAGTGATCAGGCAGGCAGGCAGGCAGATGAGCGGTTAGGAGCCAGCAGTCCTGGATTGCGGAATAGGGATTGGGCCTAAACCAGCAGTCAGACATCCCCCAAGGGGTTCTGGATTGTGAGAGGGTGCAGGCCAGGCTGAGGGCCCCCTCCCCAACCCCCGTGCACGAATTTTGTGCACCGGGCCTCTAGTAAATTATAATAATGCAAGAGGCCCAGTACACAAAAATTTGTGCACTCTGGGGGTCCCTCAGCCCGGCCTGTGTCCTCTCACAGTCTGGGACCCCTCGGGGGATGACCACCTGCTGGCTTAGGCCCGCTCCCCGGGGGATTGGGCCTAAGCTGGCAATCAGACATCCCTCTGGCAGCCCGGCAGCCCTCAGGAGATGTCCACTTGCCAGCGGGGAGCAGGCCTAAGCTGCAGTCTGACATCCTTAGTGCTGCTGAGGAGGCGGGAGAGGTTCCCACCACCACCGCTGTACTGGCAGCCATCAGCCTGGCTTGTGGCTGAGCAGAGCTCCCCCTGTGGGAGCGCACTGACCACCAGGGGGCATCTCCTGCATTGAGCGTCTGCCCCCTGGTGGTCAGTGTGTGTCATAGTGACCAATCATTCCCAGTCGTTCTGCTCTGTTAGGGTAGTTTGCATATTACCCTTTTATTATATAGGATAGAGGCCTGGTGCATGGGTGGGGGCCGGCACCCCAGGGTGGGGGTCCCCACTGGGGTGCCACTGGCGTGCCTGGCCAGCCTGGGTGAGGGGCTTATGGCTGTA
>NW_005370156.1:432131-441910 GCF_000412655.1 Myotis brandtii
TCTTGGTTGAGTTAATTTGCATATAGTCGCTCTGATTGGCTGGTGGGCGTGGCTTAAGGCATAGCGAAGGTACGGTCAATTTGCATGTTTGTCTTTTATTAGTGTAGATTAGAGCATTTCACTCCAAATCAGCAGAATACATTCTTTTCTTTTTAAAATATGTTTTAATCGATTTTAGAGAGAGGGGAAGGAACAGGAATAGAGAAATAGAAACATCGATGAAAGAGAAACACTGATCAACTGCCTCCTAGACACCCTCTATACTGGGGATCAACCCCACAACCCAGGCATGTGCCCTGACCAGTAACTGAACTGGTGACCTCTTGGTTCATTGGTCGATGCTCAACCACTGAGCAACCCCGGCCGGGCTACACATTCTTTTCAAGTGCACAAGAATGAGCACATGCTAGGCCACAAAACAATTCTCAATCAATTAAAAAGGATCAAACTCATATCATTTATCTTCTCCAATCCAATGGTATACTAGAAATTAATTCTAAGAACACTGAAAAACATAAACACTTGGAGGCTAAACAACACACTACCAAACAATATATGGGTTAACAACGAGGTCAAGGGAGAAATCAAAAGATATTTTGAGTCAAATGGAAACAAATACATAATGACCCAAAATCTATGAACACAGTCAAAGTAGTTGTAAGAGGGAAACTCACAGCAATATAGGCCTACCTCAGGAAACATGAAAAATCTAAAATAAACAATTTAACCTGAAGGAACTAGAAAAAGAAGGACAAACAAAGCCCAAACTGAATAGAAGGAGAGAAATAATAAAGATTAGAGTGGAAATAATAGAATCAAAAATTACAAAATATCACTAAAACCAAGCGCTGGTTCTTTGAAGAGATAAACAAAATTGATAAACTTTCAACCAAACTCATGAAGAAAAAAAGAGAGGACCCAAATAAAACCAGGAAAGAAAGAGAAGTACCAACTGATACCACAGAAATACAAAATATTTTAAGAAAATACTACCAACAAGTATATGCCAACAAATTGGAAAAACTGAAGAAATAGATAAATTCCTAGAAAAATAGAATCTTCCACCTTAGCTGGGTGGCTAAATTGGTTGGAGCATCATCCTGTACACCAAAAAGGTTACAGGTTTGATTCCTAGTTGGAGTGTGTACAAGACACAACCAAATGATATTTCTCTCTCTCCTTGATGATTCTCTCTCTCTCCTCCTCCTCCTTCCTCCTTCCCTCTCTTTCTGAAGTCAATTTATATACATCCTCAGGTGAGGATTAAAAAAAAAGAAACATATAATCTTCCAAGGCTGAATCAGGAAGAAAAAGAAAATCTGAACAGACTGATAACTACTAATGAAATCCGATCAGCAAGAAAAAATTCCCAACAAAGTCCTGGATAAGATGGCTTCCCAAGTGAATTTTACCAAACATTCAAAGATTCAATACCTACCCTTCTCAGACTATTACAAAAAATTGAAGAGGAGGGAAAGCTCCCTAACACATTATACCAGGCCAGTATTATCCTGATAACAAAACCAAACTAAGATATTACAAAAAAAAAAAAAAAGAAAAGAAAATTATAGGCCAATATCTCAGTTGAACATAGATACAAAAAATTACTCAATAAAAAATTAGCACACTAAATTGAGCAATAATTAAAAAAATAATATACTATGATCAAGTGGGATTTATTCCCAGGATGCAAATCTGGTTCAATATCTACAAATCAATGTGATACATGACATAAAAAAATGAAGTATAAAAATCATATGATCATATAAATAGATGCAGAAAAAGCATCTGACAAAATACATTATCCATTGATGGTAAAAACTCAGCAAAGTGAAGATAGAAGGAACACACTCAACAGTATAAAGGCCATATTTGACAACCTACAGCTAACATCATACTCAATGGTAAAGAGGAAAGCTTTTTTTTTAAGATCAGGAATAAGACAAGCCCTGGCTGGTGTGGCTCAGTTGACTGGTCATCATCCTGTGCACCACGAGGTTGCCATTTTCATTCTCAGTCAAGGGCACATGCCCAGTTGCAGGCTCAATCCTTGGTAAGAGGTGTGCAGGAGGCAGCCCATCGATATTGTGCTCTCACAGTGATGTTTCTCTCTCTCAAAATCAATAAACTATTCTTAAAAAAAAAAAAATTAGGAACAAGCCAAGATTGTCCATTTAGCATACCATTGGAGATCCTAGCCACAGCAATCAGACAAGAAATAAAATGCACCTGAATTGGAAAGTAAGAATTAAACTGTATTAAATTGTTTGAGATTTTTTTGTTTTTGTTTTTGAGGATTTTTGCAGCCATGTTCAAGAGTGATATTGGCCTATACCAGGGGTCCTCAAACTACGGCCCGCGGGCCACATGCAATTACAAATATTGTATTTGTTCCTGTTTTGTTTTTTTACTTCAAAATAAGATATGTGCAGTGTGCATAGGAATTTGTTCATAGTTTTTTTTTTTAAACTATAGTCCTGCCCTCCAACGGTCTGAGGGACAGTGAACTGTCCCCCTGTTTAAAAAGTTTGAGGACCCCTGGCCTATACTTTTCTTTTTTAAAAATGTCTTTGTCTGGCCCAGCCAGAGTGGCTTAGTGGTTGAGCGTTGATCTATGAACCAGGTGGTCACGGTTTGAATCCTGGTCTGGGCACATGCCCAGGTTGCGGGCTCGATCCCCAGTTGGGGACATGCAGGAGGCAGCCAATCAATGATTCTCATATTTTATTTTATTTTATTTTATTATTTTATTTTATTTTTATAAGGAGGTCAGCTATAGTAGGACAGAGCATGCTGTGGGGAGTGCTCAGAATAGAGTTTTGAAATGTATGATAGGGTTAGATACTGAAGTATTTTGTAAGCCAGTCCATGGTCTCTCTCATCATTGATGTTTCTATCTCTCTCTCCCTCTCCGTTCCTCTCTGAAATCAATAAAAATATACTGGGAAAAAAGTCTTTGTCTGATTTTGATATCAGGGTAATACTGGCCTCGTAAAATGAGGTAGGGAGGGTTCCCTTCTCTTCAATTTTGTGAAGTAGTTTGAGGAGAATAGGTATTAAATCTTCTTTGAATGTTTGGTAAAATTCACTTGTATGCCATTATTTGCAGATGACATACTACATAGAAAACCATAAAGAATCCACTAAAAACCTATAAGAACTAATAAATGATTCAATAAAGTAGCATAGTACAAAATTTAAAAATTGGTGTATTTTTGTACACCAATAATGAACTACTGAAAGAGAAATTAAGGAAATAAACCAATTTACAATTGCATGAAAAAGAATAAAATACCTAGGAGTAAATTTAACCAAGGAGGTAAAAGAACTATATTTGGAAAATTGTAAGGCACTAGAAGAAATTGAAGAAAATACAAATAAATAGAAGGATATATGGTGCTCATATATAGGAATATTACATATTGTTAAAATGTCCATACTACCCAAAACAATTTACATATTCAATGCAATCCTGATCAAAATACCAATAGCATTTTTTACAGAACTAGAACAAATAATCTTAAAGTTTATTTGGAACCAGAAAAGACCACAAATATCCAAAGCTATCTTGAAAAAAAAAAAAAAAAGACCAAAGTTGGAAGTATCACACTACCTGATATCAAACTATACTACAAGGCTAATATAATAATCAAAATAACATGGTACTGACATAAAAACAGACACAAAAATCAAGGGAACAGAACAGAGAACCCAGAAATGAACCCATGCCTATATGGTCAATTAATCTGTGACAAAGGAGGAAAGAATATACAATGGGGAAAGACAGTCTCTTCAATAAATGGTACAGGGAAAACTTGATAGATACATGCAAAAGAATGAAGCTGGACCACTTTCATATACCATCTACAAGATGGATTAAGCAGCGGTTCTCAACCTTCCTAATGCCGTGACCCTTTAATACAGTTCCTCATGTTGTGGTGACCCCAATTTCACTGTTACAAATTGAACATAATTAAAGCATAGTGATTAATCACAAAAACAATATGTAATTATATATGTGTTTTCCGGTAGTCTTAGGCGACCCCTGTGAAAGGGTCGTTCGACCCCCAAGGGGGTCTCGACCCACAGGTTGAGAACTGCTGGATTAAAGACTTAAATGTAAATCCACAAATAACTACAAACTCGCAGTAAACTCTTCAACATTGCTCTTAGTGATATTGCTTTGGATATGTCTCCTCAGGCAAGGAGAACAAAAGAAAAAATAAACAAATAGGACTACATCAAACTAAGCAGGTTCTGCAGTGAAGGGAACCATCAACAAAATGAAAAGACAATCTACTGAATGGAAGAAGATATTTGCCAATGATACATCCAATAAGGGGTTAATATCCAAAATACATAAGGATATTATGTACAATATATATACAAATACAACTTCACACACACACACACACACACACACACACACACAAACACAGAGATCTGATTAATAAATGGACAGAGGACCTGAATAGACATATTTCCAAAGGACAATATAAAAGATGCTCAACATCACTAATCATTAGGAAAATGCAATTTAAAACCACAATGAGCTATCACCTCACACTTGTCAGAATGGCTATCATTAATAAATCCACAAATAACAAGTGTTGGGGAGGATGTGGAGGAAAGGGAACCTTCGTGCATTGCTAGTGGGATTGTAAATTGGTGCAGCCACTATGGAAAACAGTATGGAGGTTCCTCAAAAAATTTAAAAAATAGAACTATCACATAACCCAGCAATTTCACTTCTAGGTAGTTAGCTGAAAAAATCCAAAACACTAATTCAAAAAGCTATATATACCCCTATGTTTGTTGAAGCATTATTTACAACAAAATAAGGAAGCAACCTAAGTGTCCATAAACAGCGAAATGAATAAAGATGTGGCACATATATACAATGGAATACTACTTAGCCATAAAAAAGAATGAAATGCTGCCATTTGCAACAACATGGTTGGACCTAGAGGGTATTAGGTTAAGTGAAATAAGTCAGACAGAGAAAGACAAATATCAGATAATTTCATTTACATGTGAAATCTAAAAAATAAACAAGCAAAACAAAACAGAAACAAGCTCATAGATATAGAGAACAAATTGATGGTTGCTAGCCCTAGCCAGTGTGGGTCAGTGGGTTGGGCGTCGTCCTGTGCACCAGAATGCTGCTGGTTCAATTCCTGGTTAGGGCACATGCCCGGGGTTGCAGGCTCGATCCATGGCAGGGGGGGTGTGCAGGAGGCAGCCTACCGATGTATCACTCTCACATCTATGTTTCTCTCTCCCTCTCTCTTCTCTCTCTAAAAATGAATTTAAAAATCTTGAAAAAAAAATTGATGGTTGCTAGATGTGAGGAAAGTTGGAGAAATGGGTGAAAAAAGGGAAGGGATTAAGATGTGCAAATTTCCAGTTACAAAAACAGTCATAGAGATAGGTTTATCAAATGAGATAAATCAGTGGAAAGAGAGATGCAAACAAGACATCATAGATTAAGCAAAGTCCTAAAGGGGATGGATAACAAAAAAGACAAATGGTGATATTTCTAAAACTATGAATAAGCGAAGCTACAAATAACTGGTGTGAAGGTAATTTGAGAGTTTATATTTGAGGGATCCCATTTTTCACTGAGATAGAAGAGGTCTGCAGCTGAATATGAGAGGGTGGGATTGTAAATTGGTGCAGCCACTATGGTAAACAGTATGGTGCTGCTGCTTTTTTTTTTTAATATATTTTATTGATTTTTTTACAGAGAGGAAGGGAGAGGGATAGAGAGTTAGAAACATCGATGAGAGAGAAACATCGATCAGCTGCCTTCTGCACACCCCCTACTGGGTACATGCCAGCAACCGAGGTACATGCCCTTGACCAGAATCGAACCTGGGACCCTTGAGTCCGCAGGCCGATGCCCTATCCACTGAGCCAAACCGGTTAGGGCGATGATGCTGCTTCTTGAGGAGATCCAGTAACACTAACACTGGTTTGAATTTCTAAGTTCATTTCAAGTGATAGTGGGGAAATACTATTCAGGAACAAAATGAATCCCAGGAGAAGCCAATCTGAGATAAAAATTGGGAAAACTGCTGACAAGAATGGGGAAAGAAAGCAAAGAATAGCCCAGCCGGCACTGACCTATGAACCAGGAGGTCAGAGTTTGATTTCCCCGTCAGGGAACATGCCTGGGTTGGGGACTCAATCCCATGTGGGGCATGCAGGAAGCAGCCAATCAATGATTCTCTCTCATCACTAATGTTTCTATCTCTTTCTCCCTCTCCCTTCCTCTCTGAAATCAATAAAAATATATTTAAAAAAAGAAAAGAAAGCAAAGAATAAAAAGCGTATCAAGTAGAATTGAGCAGTGTGAGAATAGAAATAAGCTTTAGCCATGGCTGATATGTTTCTCTCAGCTGATAGATGTTTCTCTCTCTCCTTCCTTCCTCTCTCTCTAAAATCAATAAAAACACATAAAAAGCCCTGACCAGTTTGGCTCAGTGGACAGAGCGTCAGCCTGTGGACTGAAGGGTCCCAGGTTCGATTCGGGTCAAGGGCATATGCCTGGGTTGCAGGCTTGGTCCCCAACAGGGAGCCTGCAGGAGGCAGCTGATCAATGATTCTCTCTCATCATTGATGTTTCTATCTCTCTCTCCTTCTCCCTTCCTCTCTGAAATCAATAAAAATATATTTTTAAAAAAACATTAAAAAAAGAGCAAAAGATTAAAAAAAAGAAATAAGCTTTCGTGGAGCCAATATGTGTGATTATACGATATTCTCAGCTAGATTGTTCAGGCCAGAGTTTATAAACTGTGAGACAAATGATTGGGCTGTTTTGGGTTTGAAGGTTGTTGTGAAGATCATAACAATGATCATAAAATCCCACTGAGTAAGGAAGGCAGTGATACCAAAAAATGGATATTTCGAAGGAAGAACTGCATTTAATGACTAAATCAATATGGAATCTGATGAAGAAAAACAAAGAATTAAACAAGATTCCTGATTATCTGTAAAAATGACAGACTAATGATCAAAACAGAGTTCTTGGAGAGAGAATAGGCTACAGAGATGATTACTCAAAAATTTATTGTAAGATTTAGATTGAAAAAGCTTTTTAGAACAATCCTGTCATTTTTAAAAGGAATAGTAATAAAGTAAGTCCCAGAGAAGTTAGGTGACTTTGCTGAAGTCTTAAGACACTAAACAGAGGCTAGAAATGACGTTAAACTCCACGCTGTTCTAGTACACCACAGAACCTCACTAATATCTGGAGCTTGACATGTTGGCAGGAAATATAAATGGTGCTGCTTCTTGAGGACATTCAGTAACACTAACATTGGTTTGAATTTCTAAGTTCATTTCAGGTGATAGTGGGGAAATATGATTCAGGAACAAAATGAATCCCAGGAGAAGCCAATCTGAGATACAATATTTGCTCTGGTAACCCACATAGAGAGAATCAAGAGTTGGATGTAGAATGATATAAGCACTTCAAATATTCTAATGCAAGCACACCGTATGCTTAAAAATCCTTTCAATTTTATTTGGTAATACAGACAGGACATATAAATTATTATGGCTTTAAACATTAAGAAGAGCTTTGCTTACTTAAGGTTCTTTTTATTTTACACATATGAAATACTGAAATCTAATTAAGTCTCTTTTAAGGGACTAGATATTTGCCTTACCTTTACTACCTTGTAGTCACACAAGTATTCCACCTCATAATTGTTTAGATTCCTTTTGGTGATTCCAATCGATTTACATGTGAGCTTTTCTTTTCTACATACTTCCTGAAGAGTATCAAGTGAAACTAGGCAAGGCACACACCAAGCTACAATAAGAAAATAGAACTCTTTACTAATGAAATAGCTACTGAATTAAAACAAAAAAGGAAAAGGAAAAACTTAAGATTTCTATATCCCCACCCTTCTACTGGCAATTTTACAGGACTAAAAATTCATATGACAAGAAACCATTTTTGTGTCTTCAAGACAAAGGTAAGCATTAAAGAACTATTTTGGTAAATTGGTCTTCTTGGACTTTTTCATGTCCTACTATGTTTAACTGATGCCAATTAATTTCTACTGAGCCATCTGAACAAAATATTTCATGTCCGTAAGCTTTCTTAAGATTACATATAGATGCAAAGGTCAAAAGGGGTAATGTTTTTTACTTTTCCATTATAGTCTACATAGAATATAACTACTGCTTTAATAAAATGTAAATGGCTAGGGCATTCTTACTGTTAGAAATATATCCTAAAATAATCTTATAATTTGTTAAAATTTTAAAAAGTAACTTTTCCCCCTTTCTCTTAGTTGGATAAGAAGTGAAATCTAACTGAAATATAGTTCTATGTGACATGATCATACATCATATGCCCTTTTTCCAGTTTGCAATGTTGCATGAAATTTTAACTCCACTTATTTTGCCCATGCTTCAAAGTTATTATTACGGGAAATAAACCTGTTATAACATAATGGAAGGTATACTGATTTTTGTCATACTCATTTCCTGCATTGTTTTTTAAAGCCAAGAATTACAAAACAGAGTATTCAATTTACATCACCCATACACCAAGCTTGAAGAAAATCAGACACCACTCAATCAATCTTATAGTAGCCAATACCTAATTGTGCTGCAGCAGATTTTACCCTAAAATTTCTGCTCCCATATTGCTAGTAAAATATGCTAACACAAACTGATGTTTAGACATCTGCGATAAACTTGGTTTCATGGCTAGTGGTTTGGTAAGCACTAGAGAAGATCAAAGGTCCTCTGCTCCAGCCTTTGCTAGGCTCCTTAGTGTATGACTTTAGCGAGATTTTCACTGTTCTGGGTTTCAGATGCACTGGGTTGGAGTAAATTCCAGGGTTGGAGTAAACTGGGGTTTTGAAACAACATCTATAAGTAAACTCAAGCTCTACTCGGTAGCTCTCCAAGGTAGCTGTGACAACTTTTGTGTTTTGAGGTCATTTAGCGAGACCACAGCTGATCTTGCTTTATCCAGTTTTCACCCTCCACTCACACAGGGATTCACGGTAAGAAACCCCGAAGCAGGATTTCTATCTCCACCCTACTGTCCCACAGAGGGCTCATAACGTTACATCAAGAAAGTGAAAGATATTGTGTGTGAGTGTGTGTGTGTGTGTGTGTGTAAGAGAAAGATACTTAAAAAAAATGGGGGGGGGGGCGGGAGAAGAGGTTGCTTGCTTTGGGGTGGTGTTGGGGTAGAAGAGTAGCAGAAGAGAAAAGAACCCTTAAATCCTTTCCTTTAATTAAAAAACCTTCAGGCTGTTTTGTGTAAAGTTAACCTCATTATGCTGACCACATGCAAAAGAGGTATCCTAGAGTCTAGGATATCTACCCCAGGTGACTTGTCTGCTGTTGATACCATTTTCATCTAGTTGAAGTAACAAGATTCACGACACAACCTTCGATGGAAATGCTATTGAGTTAAAACAAACAAACAAAAAATCACAAACAAAAAAAGGAGCATAAACACTCTTGTTAACAATTTTGATTAACGTAGGAAAAAAATTCATGTGCAAGATTAAACATTTCATTACCACCACACACACACACAAAAAAACAAAAAACAGCTCAGTAGCTCACAGTAATCTCTATGGAAGAAAAATTGGCGGATCGAGATTTCATAATGTACGCGGAGAGGAACAGTCCTGGAAAACGCCTTTAGATTCTAGAATGCAACCAAAGTTCCAGTCTTTCAAGCGCGCACAAGAACACACACGGTCGGCACCTAGCGCCCCGGCGCCCACGCCAACCACTCC
>NW_005370156.1:442775-445850 GCF_000412655.1 Myotis brandtii
CCGCGGGCGGGAGCGGGCGGTGCTGCCCTGGGTTGACAGCCGGCTCGGCTGTCCATCGCCTGGTCAAGGAGCACGTCTGTCAGGCCTTCCACTCGTCTCATTTACTGTTACGTCGGCACTACCTGTGCACTGTGCAGAAATAAAAACAAACAACGGAACTGTTTAGTACGTTCCCTTCCCATGCCCGTTGCTCAGCTACCTGAGCCCACTGGCTGTAAGTTTCTTCCCGTGTTACTCAGATCACAGGCTGCCAGATTGGCCGGACCTCGGGATCCCTTTTGGAGGGGTTTTGCTTTCTGGTCCCACTCGCAGTGATTGACTTAATCGACATGGGATGTGACCTGGACACTGGAAAATTTACAGCTCCCCAGGCGATTCTAGTGTGCAGCGGTTTGAAACAACCGTCTAGATCAGTGATTGTCACACCTGAACGCGCGTAAGAATCGTCTGGGGATCTTATCAAATGGGGGTGGGGCTGGGGATCTGAGGTTCTGCGTTTTTGATGAGTTCCCATAGTGTGCCTGGTGATGCGTCTGGGTTGGGACCACACCTTTGTAGCAAAGCTGCACTGACACCGAAAATAATTTTATGCTTGGGGGTCACCACAACATGAGGAACTGTATTAAAGGGTCGCGGCATTAGGAAGGTTGAGAACCACTGTTCTAAGGGGTCTCTACCCCTCCCCACCCACATGCCTCCTGCATGCCTCACACTGGATCAAGCCCACAACCCCGGCATGTGCCCTGACTGGGAATCAAACCGATGCTCAACCACCAAACTGCGCCCGCCAGGCCCCACATCCCCACATGCATTCTTCACACCGCAGCCATGGTAATTGTTCTAAACCAGCATTTTTCAACCTTTTTTTTTTTTAATCTCAAGACACACATACTAATTACTAAAATCTGACTAAAAATAGGTATAATTTTGATTCACACTGGAGGGCTATTGTGTTGGCTGTTGTCATTTAAAAATATATTTTTATTGACTTCAGAGAGAAAGAGAGAGGGAAAGAGAGATAGAAACATCAACGATGGGAATCACTGATGAGCTGCCTCCTGGCCAGCCCCCACTGGGGATGAGCCCGCAACCCGGGCATGTGCCCTTGACCGGAATTGAACCCGGGACCCTTCAGTCCACAGGCTCTATCCACTGAGCCAAATCGGCTAGGGCTCTCATTTTTTAATTTGACAATCTAAGGGAAAATGGGTCAGTATGAAGTAGAAATCTTAGAAGAGTAAACCTCAAAAACCTTGGTAGAAAGCAGTTTGTCATCTACCAAGAATTTTAAAAATACATTTATGTAAAAAGTTACAAAAATATTTTAAAGCATCTACATAAATTTTAAAATATTTTAAATAAACACAGGACATTAAAGGGATTAATGTTCATTTCTGTTTTGAAGTAGTGTCTAGTCATTTATAAATTTTAGGAAGCCTTTAGTATGGGGCTTAATATGTTAAGCAAAACAAACAAGAAAAACCTGTAAAATATACAGTTTTAAGTACGTAAGAAAAACTGTATAGGAAAATAAATGTGCTAGTAAATTATCTGGGGAGAATTTTTGTCATTTTTTAATTTGACAAGCTAAGGGAAAAGAGGTCAGTGCTCCTGACTAGTCAGGTATTGTATGTTTTATTTTTTCTGAAAATCCAGTTTATTTCCAGGTTGTGGACAGATCCAGTCAGTGTGATCAGTTTTTCTGCTCATGTAATAATTTATCAAAATAAATTTTCCCACAACAACTCTTTTTCATCATCTCTGAAAATCCTGGTCTGACAACATACCCAAATAAAGCTCTTGAAAACCTCCTCTTAAAATTTGGAAGAAAGTGTGGCAAGTCTTTCCTGCAATAGTTATGGAAGTACACATGGCTAAAGAGCAATTTAAGTTTTAAAAAGTGACTAGTACAACAGTTGAGCTCATAAAATTAATGTTTTAGTGCACTTTGCTCCAGTTTTAGCCAACATGCTACATTGTCTTTTTTGGGAGTGGGGATGCACAAAAGTGGACTTGAGGATTTCCATTGTATGAAGAGATAGGACTCTGTAAGCAAAATAGTGTAAGCTGCTTTTTTCTTAAGAGCCGAACATTTTAAAACAGAAGCTTTGCAAAACATTACACAATTTTTTATTATTAAATGAGACCATGTCATCTGTTACATTGTCACATCGTTAGAGAAATGCTGCAGTGGTGAAGAGAATCAATGTTGGGTCCACCAAAGTCTTCATTTCTACAACATCCATGTACAAAGAAAGAATGTTCAACACAGCCTAACACAATATTCTTGGTTTTCTTCATATAGAAACCCCCCCCCCAAATCTTCTGATGGGGCATTTTACTACATAAATAGTTCTTCATTTTATACTCCACCCCGACTACATGAGTACATGCCATACTAAACCTTTCAGGCTGCCAGGACCCTTACACGTCCTCGTCGTTGTCTTTGGACGTGTGGCTGCTGCTGCTGCTGCTACTCGTCTCCGTGTCATTATTCTCAACCATGGGGTGGAAAGTGCTGTTTTTCCAGGGTTCAACCTTGAAGTCACAAATCAGGCCACTTTTCAAAATACCATTTTTCCTCAGATCATTCTTCTGCAACTGTTCTCTAATAACTTGGAATTCTCTCATTTCATTCTCAGTCAAGGGAGCACAGGTTTCATTGTTTTCACTGTTTTCTTGCCAGCTCATCTCCTTGAACAATCTGTGTTCTGCCTCAAGTGAACTTGAAAGAACATCTGTTTGTGGGAAGGTTGAAGACCAAATTATCTGTTGGGAAATAACCAAAGCATTGCCATTCTCTTGTGGAATTTCATTTTCATCAAAGCTTCCATTTAAATCTCTGTCTTGGTATTATTGCTGTTATGCAAGTTAAATGAGTCGTCATCCTTCTTGAAGCCAGCATGGCTTTCATCTTTATAGTCTTCTTCCACTCTGTCCCTTTTATTTTATTTTTTAATTTTTAATTTTTTTATTATTTTTTTTGGTATTATTGCAAGTTAAATGAGTCGTCATCCTTCTTGAAGCCAGCATGGCTTTCATCTTTATAGTCTTCTTCCACTCTTCCACTCTGTC
>NW_005370156.1:447355-470042 GCF_000412655.1 Myotis brandtii
TTTGGAGGTGCCCAGATGAGGCCCAGCTGTGAAGCAATGCAAGCTGCTGTGGGGCCTTGGGCCTTCTTTTGGATGTTCTGGGTCTCTCTGACCCAGCTGCAGTTTGTTAGGTAATTTTAGATTGCAAAGGGCCAGGCCATTCATTTGCAAAAGCCTCTGCACACAGCTCGGGGTCTCAGGGAATCAACAGGGCAGAGCAAACAGCTATGGCTGCTCCTCAGCCCTGCCCTAAGAGGCCCCAGGTCTCAGTGTCCCGCAGTAATCACTGCAAGCACCTCTGAGAGAAAGCCGCCCTCAAGTTCTGCCTGATGCCAGACAGTCCAGTTTTTCCCCGTGTGAGTCTGGGTCCCCAGAGACCCGCCTGAACTGGAGTTCAGGGCTGTCGGGAACTTGTGTCTCCCTCCCGATTGGAAAAGACAACGGCGTCCTCAGTTGCCAGCCCTTTCCGCTCGCCCGAACTGGAGTTCAGGGCTGTCAGGAACTTGTGTCTCCCTCCCAATTGGAAAAGACAACGGTGTCCTCAGTTGCCAGCCCTTTTCGCATGCACCTCCGTACCTCTGCCCTTACTTCCACACCTCCTGTGAGTCTCAGTGTGCTTTTCTTTTTCCTTCTAGTTGTAGAATTTCCACTCATCCAGCCGTCCTGTGGTTCTGGATGGTGTCCATTTTGTCTTTTAGTTGTATTTTTGAAGTGGTTGTGCGAGGCAGCAATTTCAGGTGTTTACCTATGCCACCATCTTGGTTTTTGACCCACTCTGTCCCTTTTCAATGCTTGCAGAAATTCACTCTTCTTATCAGTGTGAATTCCTGTCAGTTTGGTTAGATGAGGCTGCTGATTAAGTTTGTCAACAGGTGAAGAGGAATTTGAGCAATTACACTCTTTCACTGTCATTGTTGCACTAAAATTCTTGGCTGTTGATTTAAAAGCATTGAAGTTGCCAACACCATATGTAGATTCATGAGAGAAAGAAGTCCCAGCTTTATTTTCTTTAGTTTGGCTTTTCCATTGTGTGGGTTTTGTGGGTAGAGCAACAGGTTAGGGACTAAACCTTTATAAACACTTGGACCAGTCCTGTTCTTAACTGGCTATGATTGAAGACTTCCTCCTACTGGGAATCTAGACAGCTGTAAGTTTTTTGCATTATCTTTCTTAATGACCAGCATCCTTGGAGCTCTAAATTGCAGCTAAAGATTTATTTTGATTTGGATCTCTCTCATTCAGGATTTAAAGACGGAAAATCCTCAGCTTCAAACTGTTTGCATTCTCTCCTTTCTTCTTCCCTGGTTCATTGTCAGGGATGTTGTTTTTGTGTAGTCCTTGGCTTTTTCAGAATGGAAAGTACTGCCACCACGGTATCCCCTTGATGATTTATGTTTTCCGTGCCATTTCTCCCATGCGTACGCCATTCATTTTTTTCTTTCCTTCCAAAGTTACCTCCATTGGGACGTCCAATACCAGAATTAAAGCCATCTGAAGAGTTGTGTCGTTGACGATTCACATCATAACTATTTTTCTTCCATGAATTGTCAGAATGCGTCTCACAATTCAATGATGACTTTGTTAATGATGATGGAGTGGGAAAATTAAGCCAGGCTGGAGCAGTCATACTGGGCCATTTAGGTCCAGTCTCTCTGACTCAATGAAACAAGGCTTCAACACTCATGGCAAGTCCAGATTCCAACGGGACTGCACAGGAAGGTGTTGGGTTTTTCTTGGTTATCTTTGTGTTTTCCAGTTTGTTTTAATTTTGTATCCTCTGAAATAAAATCCAAGTTCTTTGAGGATACTTAACCTATGACTATTTGACATAGTTACTTCAAGTCAGCTATTCATACTTCAGTTTTAAAGTTTTCATATGGCTATCTCCAGAATTAGCCAAGTTCCTCGGATTTAAGATAATAAAGTCTTCTTTATTATTTCATGTGCTTGTCAGTGTTGTACTTATCCACGTGAGATGAAATATCCAATTTATGATCCAAAAGGCAAAAACAAAAAGAAAATTTCACATCTGAAGAGCATTCCTAAACAGCATTTACAGAGACACAGTTATCTCAACATTACCAGGCTGCTGGGAAACTGTAGCATCTTAAATTTCCATGCAAATAAAAGATAAAAGAAAACACAAAAACTGTACTCTTCATTTAGAGAAGCTGTCCCATTGTGACATGAAAGGGAATGAGGTCAAAATTTCCTAAAAGTTTTAATAAGAGTAAAAATAAGCTGCCATGGAACTTCAGCAATATTTAAACAGTAATTGGAAACTTCCAAAACTACCTAATGCACAAATCAAGCATATCTTACAGCTGAAAACACCACAGGGGAGGGTGGGGAAGGCAAAAAACAAAAACAAAAACCCCAGCAGCTGAAACACTTTAACCAGTTATATAATCCGTTTGAACCAAAATACTGAAGAATGCCTGGGTTTCTGTTTAAGTAGCTTGTAGAGCTGTGCACTACTATCAATTCACTTCAGAGATGATTCTTGCCAATTTTAGTAAACTTCTGGGGCAAAATTATTCAAAATCATTGTAATTCCAAAATGACCACTTGAAATATCTGGGGCCTTCTACACAAAACCTAGAAGAGGATCTTCATACCTGAGTAATTTTGATCACCTTCTGCCACCTGAAGGTGCCCCGGTCTGGGGTGCTGGCGCTCAGACCTGGACGAGTCTCTCGGTACTTTGCATAATCCCCTTTTACCACTTTCCCCAGGTATTGCATGTTTTAAAAATTCTTTCAGCCCTAGGCGGTTTGGCTCAGTGGATAGAGCAGTTGGCCTATCGGGGTCTCCGATTCAATTCTGGTCAAGGGCACATGTCTGGGTTTCGGGCTCGATTCCCAGTGTGGGTGTGGGGGGTGGGGTGTGTGTGTGTGTGTGTGTGTGTGTGTGTGTGTGTGTGCAGGAGGCAGCCGTTCAATGATTCTCTCTCATCATTGGTGTTTCTATCTCTCTCCCTCTCCTTTCCTCTCTGAAATCAATAAAAATATATTTTAAAAATTCTTTCAGCACTAGTGTACTGCAGCACACCAGTTGAAAATTGCTGACCTAAACAATCTAAAGCAGAAATCTACAAATTTAACCAATAATCCTAGCAAAGATGGGGGAAATTTAAGCATTTTCTAGGCATGGAGAACAGAATTGACCAAAATCCTGGTGATAGGAAACAGGGAATATTCAAAGAAGTTAAGAATTAGAATAGGAGGAAATAATGAGCAATGAGGCTTGAGAAGTAGACAGAAACCATATCACAAAGGGCCTCCATGTGATAGGGTTGATAGGACCTTTTATTCCTTATATCAAGGTGATTGTAAAGGGAGAGGACTTGGATAGAGCCTAACCTCCTTCCCAGGGCTTCCCTCATTATCCTTCCCAAGTGTATTCACTACATGTTCTTACAACACCCCCTTGAGCAAACATGCTTGCGCAGTTTCCTTCTACCTCATTGGCCACTCTTCACTCCCCTTTCTGGCTCCCTTTCCTCTATTTAACCTCAATGCTGGGGTTCCTCTGGGCGTGACCCCGAGACATTTCTTTTATGTTCTCTTTCTAAATGACAACCTCAGTTCCTGTGGATTTAAATGTTATCTTTATTTTTAAAAATTTATTTCAGAAAGAGAGAAAAACATAGATGTGAGTGAAACTGATCAGTTGCCTCCCCAACACACCCGAGCTGGAATCGAACTCCAACCTGCCACATTGTGGTGTATAGGACAATGCTTCAACTAACTGAGCCAAACTGGCCAGGGATAAAGAAATATCATCTTCATAATTTTCATGTTTTTTTTTGTCTCCAGCCCTGATCTCTGTCCTGAATTCTAGACTTTAAAATCCACAGTGCCTAGCTGAACTATCAACTGAGGTGTTACACAAACACCTCAAATTGAACATACTTATAAAAGTACCCCTGATTTTTGTCTCCAGACCTGGTCCTTCCCATAAACTTTCTCATCTCAATACACTGGCATCATCATCTAATCAGGTGTTTTAGAAAGAAATCTAGCCCCCCCCCACCCGCTTTTGTTTGTATGTTTATTTATTTTTTAAACCTTTATTTTTGAGAGTATTACAGATATCCAGATATGCCCCTTTTTATCTCCCCAGTGCCACCCTCCACCCGGTTCCCACCCCACCCCAGGCCTTCATCACCCTATTGTCTATGTCCATAGGTAATGCATATAAATTCTTTGGCTAATCTCTTCCCAGACCCTCCCTCTCCTCTGAGATTCATCAGTTTGTTCTGTTCCATGTTTCCATGCCTCTGGTTCTATTTTATTCATCAGTTTATTTTGTTCATTAGATTCCTTGTTCATTTGATTTTCTAGATATAATTGTTGATAGCTATGCATTTATTGCCATTTTATTGTATATATATTATTTTTTCCATGTAACATTATAATGTATTTTCCTTCTTATTATAAATCTTTGTAAGTGTAATTTTTTAATCACCCAAGGATATTTTTTTCATTAATTTCTAGAGAGAGTGAATGAGTGGGAGGAGAGATGGAAGGGAGAGGGGGAGGGGAGATAGAGAGGGAGAAACATTGATGTGAGAAACATTGATTGGTTGTCTCCTGCACGCACCCTGGTAGGGAAATCTGCAACCAAGGTACTTGCCCTTGATGGAGAATCAAACCCAAGACCTTTTGGTCTGCAGGCTGATGCTCTAACTACTGAGCAACCCAACCTAGGCGATTGTTCATATTTTTTATCTTATATTTATTCATCTTATTAAAGAAGACCTTTTAACAGTTCATGTAATACTGGTTTGGTGGTGATGAACTCCTTTAGCTTTTCCTTGTCTGAGAAGCTCTTTATCTGACCTTCAATTCTAAATGATAGCTTAGCTGGGTAGAGTAATCTTGGTTGTAGATCCTTGCTTTTCAGCACTTTTAATATTTCTTACCATTCCCTTCTGGCCTGCATAGTTTCTGTTGAGAAATCAGCTGACAGCCATATGGATGCTCCCTTGTAGGCAACTAATTGCTTTCCTCTTGCTGCCTTTAAGATGCTTTTATCTTTAGCCCTTAGCATTTTAATTATGATGGATCTTGGTGTGGGCCTCCTTGGGTTTATCTTGTTTGGGACTCTCCTCGCTTTCTCGACTTATATGTCTATTTCTTTCACCAGGTAAGGGAAGTTTTCTGTCATTTTTTCAAATAGGTTTTCCATTTCTTTTTTTTTTAAATATATTTTTATTGATTTCAGAGAGGAAGGAAGAGGGAGAGAGAGATAGAAACATCCATGATGAGAGAGAATCATGGATCAGCTGCCTCCTGCAAGTCCCCTACTAGGAATTGAGCCCACAACACCGAGCATGTGCCCTTGACCGGAACTGAACCTGGGACCTTTCAGTTCGCAGGCTGATGCTCTATCCACTGAGCAAACCAGCTAGGGCGGTTTTCAATTTCTTGTTCCCTCTCTTTTCCTTCTGGCACCCCTATGATGTGAATGTTAGTACGCTTGAAGTTGTCCCAGAGGCTCCTTACACTATCTTCATATTTTTGAATTTTTTCTTTTTGCTGTTCTGATTGGGTGTTTTTTACTTCCTTATTTTTTTAAAAAAAATATATTTTTTATTTCAAAGAGGAAGGGAGAGATAGATAGAAACATCGATGAGAGAGACTCATTGATTGGCTGCCTCCTGTATACCCCTAACTGTGGATCAAGCCTGCAATCCAGCATGTGCCCTGATTGAGAATCAAACTGTGAACCTCTAGTTCATAGGTTGATTCTCAACCACTGAGCCACATTGGCCAGGCACTTCCTTATATTCCACATGATTTGATTCTTGGTGTCCTCTATTCTGTTGATCCCCTATAAATTATTCTTTATTTTAGTTAGTGTATGCTTCCTTTCTGACTGGTTCTTTTTTATGTTGCTGATGTTCTAAGTCAAGCATGTGAAACTCAAAGGCTAACACGGGCCAAATAAACAAGGTTTAAGTTTATGTGGGCCGCAAAAAAAAAAAAAAAAAGCTTCAATTTTCATAGAAATATAGGTTTATTTCGATAGAGACATGCTGAATACAAAGGGCTGAAATAAATGAATAATTGTTAACATAAAATAGAACATTTTAATAGAAGTTAATATCTTTTTCTTGAACATTAACTTACCAGACACCGAATAACTGCACAAATTAATAAGCATAATGCAAATAAACTATTTTTCTTGATCTCTGAAAGAAATATTTCCTGTTGTGCACACCAAACAAGTCAGTCCAATACTAATGATGTGGCAATTGCTGCTAAAATATTCGCTGCTAGTATTAGTGGAAATGGTGCACCTGCGTGTGAGGGAAATGAATGCAACACAATTATAGTAATCAGTCATTAGCGAACGTTGCAGTTCGTTATTGATAATTATGTATAACAGGATATTGTAAAAATTAAGTTACGAATTTTTTATTAAAATGTTTCTTACATACTGTTATATTGGCTGGGCTGCAAAAATATTTGTTGTGGGCCGCATGTGGCCCATGGGCTGCGAGTTTGACATGCTTGTTCAAAGTTCCTTGAAATTCTCACTAAGTTCTTTGAAGTTCTCATTAAATCCCTTGAGCATCCTTATAATCATTATCTTGAAATCTGTATCTGGTAGTTTTCTTGCTTCCATTTCATTTAGTTCTTTTTCTGGGGATTTCTCCTGTTCATTTGTGACATTTTTCTTTGTCTCTGCATTTTGGCTGCTTCCCTGTATTTGTTTCTATGTACAGGCAGTTCAACGGACTCGATGTACGTTGTTTCGTGGTTACGTCGCCATCTCCCATTTATTTATAAAAAAAAAAAAGTTCTGTCATTTCAACGTATGCATATATGTGCTTTATGTTTTTTATTATTTATTTACCACAAGTAAAGGTCAGGAATTGTTATCTTTTAAATTTTTTTTACTGTTTCCATTCATTACTGCTGTGTATGTGCTCCATGTGACGTAGGTGCGTATGTAGGTGGGTTCCGACTTATGGCGAAAATTGCGTTACATCACGCCGTAGGAACAGTTCTCCGACGTAACCCGAGGACCTACTATATTTAGTAGATCTACTGTTTCCCAGACTTGGTAGAGTCACCTTGTGTTGTAGGTGTCCTGTAGAGTCTAGTGGCTCAGCTATCCCAGACACTTGAGCTGGGAACTCCAGGTGCACCCTTGTGTGAACTGTGTGCAGTCCTACTGTAGTTGAGCCTTGATGTATGTCAGCCTCACTGGGAGGGACTGACCCACTATAAGGATCAGCTGCAATTACAGTAGAAAAGCTGCTGTGCAGGAACTGAATGGAGCAGGACTTGCTTCAGTGGGGCTTTGGTGCTCACTGAGTCCACCCCTTGAGTGTGACACTCGTGGAGGTGGTAGGGTTGTAATCTGGGTGGTCAAAGTTGACCACTGGCTGCACTGGCTCTGGGGCCTCCCAGGAGGTGCAAAGTCTGCCTGTGCCCTGTCCAGAGCCACTCAGCATGGGCTACTAAGCAATCTGCAGATGGCTACTACTTGTGTTGAGCTTGGAGGTGCCCAGGAGAGACCAAGCTGTAAACCAGGGTGGGCTGTTACTAGTGCTGGACCTGGGGCCAATTGAGAGCTACAGAGTACACTGATGCCAGTTGCTGCTTGTTTAAGAGATTTTAGTAAAGCCCAAAGCAAGAGGCAAAAGAGGCCAGTTGTATGGAAAAGCCACTGGAAATGGCTTGGATGACCCTGCAAGTAGGGAGCGGCGGGGTCTCAGAGAACCACCAGGGCAGGGTGAAAAGTGTGAGCCAGGTTGATGGAGATTCATATATGGCACAGCCTGTCAGCTCTGTGGCAGGAAGGCTCAGCAAAGTGAACACTGGCCTCTGCCAGCACTTCTATCTGGGAGAAAACTGTCCCTCCAGCTCTTGCCCTGATTCCAGACAAGGTAGTTCCTTCCTGAATGTTCCAAGTTCCTTTCAGGCTTCTGCCACTGGAACTCAAAGGGAGTGAGTCTGAGTAAGTCTGTGCATAGGCCTTTTAAGGGGACCTACCTGGGTCTCCCACAGCCATATCACTCAGCCAGAAGTTGTGGGGACTTCTCTTCCTGGCACTGGAACCCTGGGCTGGGGGCCTGGTGTGTGGCAGTGTCCTCTTGTTCCTCAGGGAAACCTCCACATCTAAGATATCCCTCCCAATTTTAAACCACCACAAATGGGTGTGGGAACAACTGGTTCTGCAATTCTGCCCGGTATCTCCACCCCTCCTATCAGTCTTGATGTGCTTCTTCTTTAATTCCCTAGTTCAGTGGTTGGCAAACCACGGCTCGCAAGCCACATGCGGCTCTTTGGCCCCTTGAGTGTGGCTCTTCCACAAAATACTGGTTCTTCCACAAAATACTGACTTCTGTGCATGGGCCACGAAGTTTCAATCGCACTGTACGTGAGCGCCTGCACGTGGTATTTGTGGAAGAGCCACACTCAAGGGGCCAAAGAGCCGCATGTGGCTTGCGAGCCGTGGTTTGCTTTGCCGACCACGGCCCTAGGTGTAGGACTTCTGTTCAGCTAGATTTCAGATGGTTCTGAATGATGGTTGTTCTGTATTTTAGTTGTAAATTTTGATGTGGTTGTGGGAGGCTGCAGTACCACATTTCCCTATGCTGCCACCAGATGCTAGGTATCATCTTGAATTCACCCTCTCATTCTCAAAATTAATTCCATTAGTAAGCCATGTCAATGGTATGTCCCAAATATACCTTGATTCTGCCCCTTTTCTCCATTGCTACTGGTATTATCTTAGTAATATGGGCCCTCATTTCTCAACTGGAGTCCTATAAAAGCCTACCTGGTTTCACTTCCACTATGCTACCCTCCAATCCACTTTCCACACAGCCACAAAAGTGACCCTAAAACATAAAGTGGAATGTTTCCTTCTCCAGTTTTAAATATTTCCCTAAATCTAGAATAAAACCCAAACCTTTGGATGATCTAAATGGCCGTATGTGATTGGAACCCTGCTTCCCTAACCTTAATTTGTGCTACTGCCCTTTGCTCACTATCCTCATTCAGAAATCATTTATTGTGCATCTCCTATGTGCCAGGCACTGTATGAGGTGCTGGAAATATAACAGTGGACATAAAAGAAAGAGACCTGGTAAGAACAGATAAATAAGCGAGAAAATAAATAACTTGAGGAAATTCTAAATTAATTTCTGGTTCAGAGTAGATGCACCTCCTGTTGTTCAGGTAGCTACCTTCTTATCACTTGGGTCTCAGCTTAAAGGTCACTTCTTCAGAGGCCTCTCCTGGTCACCCTATCTAAAGTAGGTACTTCCTATCTTCCATTCTCTTTCAGTAAAAATTTACAGAACAAATGTATTAAACTATTTTGTAAACCAACTGTTTCCATCATTTTCTAGTCTTGAATCCCACTAATTCCAAGGGATAGATTAGGCTTTGACTCTTCAACATGCTTTGTTGTGTCTAATATCTGGAGCAGCAACTCTCAAAGTAGGGTACAGCATCCCGAAACCCTTCAGAGAGCTCCTAAGTTCTTATCTCTCTCTACTTTCTTCTCTGAAATCAATAAAAACATATTTTAAAAGATTTATTTACAAAACTAGGTGTGGGGTAGAACTAACACACTGGCCATGGTTTGCCAACCCCTGATATAGTAAAATAAGCTAACAATAAATCTTAATTCTTCCAGAGCATTTAGATTTAGCAATTCAACTCTCTTGATTGGTATTTTCCTATTTCCTGAAAACACTTAATAACTTATACATGTTTACTTTATTTTCGTGTTTATAACTTGGGAAAAGATCCTAAGATATGACTAAATAGCCAGCCTTAATCAATAAGGTATGCCTACCAAAAGGCTGCTTCTTTGTGGACTTACAATCATATCTGAATTCTCTTTGTGCTTTGGTCAATAATTTGATGCAGAATAATCATGAAAAAGTTTACTTTTGACTTCTGCATCATTTTTTTTGTTAATCACTCACCTGAGGTTTTTTTTCATTGATTTTAAGAGAGTGGAAGGGATGGGGAGAGACAGAGAGAGAAACATCAATGTGAGAGAGATGCATTGATTGGTTGTCTTCCGCTCATGCCCTGACTAGGGCCAGGGATAGAGCCTGCAACTGAGGTACATGCCCTTGACTGGAATTGACCCTTTAGTCCATGGGCTGGCACTCTCTCCACTGAGCCAAACCAGGAAAGACGGTTTCTGCATCTTTAGAAATAGAAGATTACTGCCATATATCTCCCACGAAGTTTGAACAGGTAATAAACAAGTTTTTGAATTTTACCACTGAGTAAACATTTCTTCTTCTTGCTGGGAACCAAGGAGAAAAATAAGTGGAAAATACTATGTTGGTAATAAGATCTAGAGTCCAATGTGCGCTACTCATGTTGCACCTTTTCCCTGATACAGGCAAATTAGTTGGGTTGTTTTATTTAGAGAATAAGATTTTTCATTAATGACCCACTGAGGATCTAAATGCCCCAGAGAATATTTTCTGATGAATATTCATTTGTAAGAGGGAAAAATCAAAGTAAACAAAATTGTAAAAAAAACGAGCACCTCTCCTACATTTCCATTCACAAAAAGAAGGCACCGTTTAAAGCAGCAGTTCTCAAACTGTGGGTTGCGACCCCTTTGGGGGTTGAACGACCCTTTCACAGGGGTCGCCTAAGACCATCGGAAAACACATATATAATTACATATTGTTTTTGTGATTAATCACTATGCTTTAATTATGTTCAATTTGTAACAATGAAAATACATCCTGCAATATCAGATATTTACTTTACGATTCGTAACAGTAGCAAAATGACAGTTATGAAGTAGCAACGAAAATAATTTTATGGTTGGGGGTCACCACAACATGAGGAACTGTATTAAAGGGTCGCGGCATTAGGAAGGTTGAGAACCACTGGTTTAAAGACTTTGCTATTTAGCCTTCCAGACTTTCTTTGTGTCACATGAATATCTACACACTATTGGTGAGTTTATGAGTTTACTTTTTTCTTTTAAGCAAAAAAGGTATCTTATTTTGTACATGGTTCTGAATTTTATTTTCCATTTAATACCAAAGACTTTTCAATTGTTCTCTTAGTCATCTAATAAGAATATAAGTCTTCTTGCTCTGGCTGGGTGGCTCATTTGGTTGGACCGTCATCCTGTGCAACAAAAGGTTGTGGGTTTGATTCCCAGTCAGTGCACATTAGGAGACAACTGAGCAATGTTTCTCTCTCACATTGATGTTTCTTTCTCTCTCTTTTCCTCTCTCTCTCAAAATCAATAAAAACATATCCTTGGGTGAGGATTAAAAAGAAAAAAGACTTCTTTCTTAACATTATAGAAACAAAACAATTTTAAGAAAACAATGTTAAATTCCCAGTAAAATGCCCTTCAATTCACTCAATTTAATTTTAAACAGCTTCATGATAGAAAGAGTTCCTTATATTTCCCACCATTGATTCATCTTAAATGGAAAACAAAAAGGGTTGCAACATTTATCAATATATTGTATTTTAATAGAAACATAGATTACACAGTTCATCCAAAAGTATTTCAATATAAACATCACATATGAACAAAACCAAGTAATTGATGACATTTTAGTTCTAAAAGAGTCATGGTTTTTCTAAAATACTAAGATGCCACCTCAATAGTGATCGCTTCACATTTTCCAGTCTCTTGATCTGTGCATGTCACATGTAAAGATCCATCCCTAAACAAACAAAAATAACATTTCATAAGCTCATTTTATAAAAAGAGAAAGTCCTTAAGAAATTACTTGTGGACTTTTTATAAACGAGATAATGTTAATTTTTGAAAGAAGAGTATTAAGATAAAGAATAAATAGAACTTCAGTGTCTTTAAATTTAGAATCATATGCTATAATTAGATAGTTGTTAAAAATTTCCTCCTATTGCGCTCACCCTTCCAGGAGCACACCCGTGCCTTTCCCTTCCTTCTTTTCTTCCCCCACAGCCTAGCACAGTGATGGCGAACCTATGACACGCGTGTCAGAGGTGACACGCGAACTCATTTTTTTGGTTGATTTTTCTTTGTTAAATGGCATTTAAGTATATAAAATAAATATCAAAAATATAAGTCTTTGTTTTACTATGGTTGCAAAGATCAAAAAATTTCTATATGTGACACGGCACCAGAGTTAAGTTAGGGTTTTTCAAAATGCTGACACTCCGAGCTCAAAAGGTTCGCCATCACTGGCCTAGCACCTCCTAAACTCTAAGGGATTCCATGAGACCTGCAACCAGGGTAGGAGTGGACAGCGGCAGCTCATCCCGGGGTAACCCCCTGAACCTGTCTCCAAGGGGCCCCTTTTTTCTGACTTCCCAGTGAGCTAAAGCAGCCTAGCCTTGGCTCATTTCTTTCCTATAGCATTTTTGGAGAACCAAAGCAGGCCTGCGTGGGCTCTCCTGTTGCTTCTTTTATGCCAAGCACTTTCTTGTTTCACTGTCCCAACATACTCTCAATTAAAAAAAAATTCCTTTTAGACCACTGAAACCAAAATTATATTCCTTGCAAACCCACAATGATAAAGACCTTAAGTTCAAGACTTTATTCAAGCTCAAGACACATCATGCCATTTTTAAGCCCAGGCCAAGGCAAACGTACTCTAATAAATTCAATATTCTTGTTAAGTATGGTTTATGAAATGAATTGTCCCAAATGTTAATTTCAAAATGATCTACTTGCAAGATATAGTGTTATGGATGAACTGTTGCTAGGGAAATGGTAACAGCTGGATTTAGTTAGTAATTTATTTCCTAGAGATTTTCTGTAGCAATATTGAAATAAACTTATCCTTTTAGGACAAATAATGTGAATTATGTAAACCTTGGAAAATTATACTAGTATTTAAAATTAATAAAAATTATATCCCAATTTGCATGAACTAGCTTTTGGTTGACTACACCCAAAATATTTAAAGAGTTCATAAAAAATTTAGAATGCAAATGTCCTGAGATATACTTTTCTTTATAAAATACAGTAATTCTGTAGGACAAAAATACAAATCATTAATAAAATACAAGTTTTTACTGAATGATTTTCCCAGAATGACAATGGGTGAAGAATCAAACTGACAAAAAAAGGCAAGTCTCAAAGTGAATTTTTTTAACATCAGAAGTAGTTTAATTTGTACCTTTTCATAGTTAGCACAGCTAAGATGTCATGTAATCCATTTTCTTTTTTATTTAAATCCTGGAGTATAACCTGTTTATGCAGAAATAACACAAAGATGATTCAATATTTTGACATATTAATAAACAGATGCATGAGTTATTTCAATGGACCAAATCCTACTTATTACTGAAACAAAACCTTTAAAATAGGGCAGTTTTTAATTCTATTACCAGTTATCAAAATTTAGAGAACAGGATTAAGCTTTCTTAATTATGAAATGAAATGTGTCCTACAGGAGAGCATAGAAGATAACTACAGTAACATGTAAATTATATTTTGGAAAGCCTTCTATATATACTTTTTAAAAAATTCAAATGTTTTAACTACACCTTGAAAACCTATTTAAAAGAAACCTGTGGCAAATTATTTTGTACAACTAAGATTGCATTTATAAGTTAAAGATACTAATGGATTTACTATAAAATTTTTCAATTTCCTAAAGAAAGGTTAACCAATAAACCAAGTTTGGAAGTAACTTTTCAGATTTTGTCATTATCAAGTTTTATGGCCTTAGGCAAGGCACTAGGTATCTTTGATCATTTGTGAAAGGAAGAAGTTAGAACAGATAGGTTCTCTAGAAGAGTCTCTTTCCAAATTCAGTGTATGTGACTAACTCTTCTCCTGCTGGCATCTGTATATAGGATATGTATATATCCTGTGGGCTTGATCCCTAGTAAGGGGTGCAGCCAATCAATGATTCCATCTCATCATTGATGTTTCTATCTCTCTACCTCTCCCTTCCTCTATGAAATAAAAATATATTTTCACAAAAGTACTTCATGCTTATGTCCTTTGCTGTTTATATAAAAAAAAATCAGTATGATATATAATATATAGGATATACTGAGAGTAGTTGCAGAATCTCAGAGAAGTATGTGAAGAGAAAAGGTAGTAAATGTATGAGAGAGAAGCTAAGGAATCCCAATACTGCCACTCAAGGTTAGAAATCTGGTATAGAGTAAAGTGCTTACATAATAATACACAACAGAAACATTTAGACGAGTTTTTGAAAACTTTACTAGTTGAAGGAGTCCTACACCAGTAGATTTTAAGATTAGGTGGTGCCGACATGCTATATATGTATTTTCATTATTCTTTTGTTAAAATCAGAAAATAGATTTAAAGCTAAAGATACACATTGTCTTTTGTTACCTACATTTGTTTTATTATTACATAAAAGTAATTCATGCCTGGCTGGTGTGGTTCAGTGGTTGAGTGTTGACCTATGAACCAGGAGGTCATGGTTTGATTCCTGATCAGGGAACATACCCGGGTTGCGGGCTTGATCCTGAGTAAGGGGCAGAGCCAATCAATGATTCTCTCTCATCATTGATGTTTCTATCTCTGTACCTCTCCCTTCTTCTATGAAATAAATAAAAAAATATTTTTTAAAAAGTAATTCATGCTTATGCCCTTTGCTATTTATAAAAAAATTCAGTATAAGTGTTAAGTAAAAAAATCCTCTTGGTATCTTCAAACCTACCCACTGTTAAGGTTCCTGAATATAGTTCAAACACCTATAGATATTTTCTGTATCCATACCTGATTATCTAAATACATACACCTACCCAAACACCTCTTCCTTCACATGGACCCTTGCTTTCAATCTTTTTATTAAAATACAAATGATATCCTATTGTAAATATGGTTCTGCAGCCCTTGTGTGTACTTTGCCCTTGATTGAGAATTGAGCCCGTGACTCTCTATCCATGGGCCGATGCTCTAACCACTGATCAAACTGGCCAGGGCTTAATGTAACTATATTTCTTGGGTATGTTCTAAGCAAATAACATGGCTCCTTTCACTCTTTTTAAAAGGATACAGAGGACCATATAGCATAAAATATGCATGTGGTATTTTGAAAAGCAAACTTAACCTGTATCAGAGGCAATATGGTTTAATGGCAACAGCATGGGCCCAAGTGTACAACCAACCTGAGGATAAATAAGCTCAACCAAGGAAATAATAAGGTATTTACTACCATAAACCTGTTTCGTTAATCATCTATAAAATGCACATAATTTTGAGAGTATATCTGTATAGCACCTGGAAGTTAGCAAACAAAAAATGTCACACCTTATAACCAAGAAGGGTCAAGAGCTCAAAGAGAAAGAGTATAAATATAAATTGTATTTTGCTTTTATTTTCCTGTCACTCCTTCAAATTAAAATCGCCTATTTCTTCTTACAGAAACGAATAAGTAGAATTAATCCATTCATCACATTTTCTATTAATTGATATTAAACTGAGTCTAATCCACAAAGAAAAGCTAAAGTTTCATGTGACTAATTCATAATCCAATTTTATGTATTTACCTGTGCAAACTTGTTTTCCTCTTTTGCAGAGTTTTTCCCCTCAGACTCATAGAGTTCAAGGCATACTGAAGATATACTTCCAGGGGCTTGTAATGTGTGTTGTCTTCGAGCTGGCAACGGAGTCCCTGATGGAAACAGTACTGTGAAACTGTTGGCTCCTGATTCATCAACTCCCTAATAAGCAGGAAAATAATATGCATATCTTTTTGATTTTTATTGTTACAATGATAAAAAATTCCTATTAAAAAGGTAATATATATTTCTTGCTTATAATTGTTGGAAACAACAGATAGACAAAAGAAAATAGAAATAATCCTTAATCCCAACCCACTTTAAAAATAAATTGAAACATCTCTCTCTACCTATATTAGAAATTTATGATTAAAATTAGTTAATATATATAGCCCTGGCTGGTGTGACTCAATTGGTTGGAGCATCATTCTGTGCACCAGAAGGTCTCGGGTTCAATTCCCAGTCAGAGCACATATCTAGGTTGCGGGTTTGATCCCAGTTGGGGCACATATGGGAGGCAACCAATCAATGTAGTTCTCTCACATTGATGTTTCTTCCTCTCCTACTCTCTCTGTCCTTTTCTCCCTCTCAAAAATCAATAAAAAAAAAAAAATATAAAAAACTCATTAAAAGTATAATTATAAATTAAAAAAATTTATCATTATACAAAGTTTTATTGTAAAAACATGGTATGCATGCCCTAGCCAGTTTTGCTCAGTGGATAGAGCTTCGGCCTGCGGACTGAAGAGTCCTGGGTTCGATTCCGGTCAAGGGCACGTACCTTGGTTGCAGGCTCCTCCCCAGCCTGGGCCCTGGTCAGGGTGAATGCAGGAGGCAACCAATTGATGTGTTTCTTTCACATCGATGTTTCCCTCTGTCCTTCCCTCTCTCTTACACTCTCTCTAAAAATCAATGGAAAAATATCCTCAGGTGAGGATTAATAAGAAACAAACAAAAGAAAACATGGTTTACAGTATCAAATTTATACCACTTTTATGAAAAAGAAAAACTAAACATACCTTAACTAAAATATCTTTGGCTGAACACTCTATCTTAAGAGAGTCTTCCACTAAAAGATTTTCTTTCCCAGTAAGAATTCCTGCTTCTATAGCTGCACCAATGGGGATAACTTCATCAGGAGGGATAGAATTTAGAAGCTCAACAGCTGGGAAAAGATCTTTAATCAATTGCTGTAGCCTTGGAATTCGAGAAGACCCTCCACAAAGGACAACCTAAAAAATAAAAATAATTTTCAGTTTTTTACTTATAGAACGATGTTTTTTTCTCAAGACTAAATGTTATATGCTGACCCATCTTTACCACATGTAATGGTAAAGTATAAGAAACCATATTTTTAGCATTATTTTATGTTATACTTACCATATAAAGATATATGTGTGTGTGTGTGTGTGTGTGTGTGTGTGTGTGTGTGTGTGTATATACACACATACATATATACATGTATATGTGTGTGTGTATATACATTCGTGCATCGGGCCTCTAGTATATATGTGTATGTACACACACACACACACACACACACACACACACACACAGCACAGTCATATTGAAGAGCAAAGCACTCTACCAGAGAAATAGGATAAGTTCCAAAGGAGAAAATACTTGAGTCTTGAAGAGTGGCAAAGAAGAAGGAGGAAGTATCTGTGAAGAATGTTACAGGGAGTGAGAAGGTGTGCAATATGCAGAGGGGTGCTGAGAGACTGTAGCAACTGATAGCAGTTCAACATGGCTGAGTACAGGGGGGAGACTAGCAGGAGCAAAGGCTATCTGACAGGCAAGGACTAGGCCGTGAAAGGCATTTTATATCATAATAAAGTGGTTAGATTTTTGTCATGATCATAAAAAAAGCTCTTGAAGAGTTTAAGGTAGTTAAATTGGAATTGCCTATGAAAGAGATTATTTCTCTGAGTAGCAGCCCAGAGGATGAATTGGGGAGGATGGGTTGGGTGGTGAGATGAGAAGCAGGATGTGTTTCTTTCACATCGATGTTTCCCTCTGTCCTTCCCTCTCTCTTACACTCTCTCTAAAAATCAATGGAAAAATATCCTCAGGTGAGGATTAATAAGAAACAAACAAAAGAAAACATGGTTTACAGTATCAAATTTATACCACTTTTATGAAAAAGAAAAACTAAACATACCTTAACTAAAATATCTTTGGCTGAACACTCTATCTTAAGAGAGTCTTCCACTAAAAGATTTTCTTTCCCAGTAAGAATTCCTGCTTCTATAGCTGCACCAATGGGGATAACTTCATCAGGAGGGATAGAATTTAGAAGCTCAACAGCTGGGAAAAGATCTTTAATCAATTGCTGTAGCCTTGGAATTCGAGAAGACCCTCCACAAAGGACAACCTAAAAAATAAAAATAATTTTCAGTTTTTTACTTATAGAACGATGTTTTTTTCTCAAGACTAAATGTTATATGCTGACCCATCTTTACCACATGTAATGGTAAAGTATAAGAAACCATATTTTTAGCATTATTTTATGTTATACTTACCATATAAAGATATATGTGTGTGTGTGTGTGTGTGTGTGTGTGTGTGTGTGTGTGTATACACACATACATATATACATGTATATGTGTGTGTGTATATACATTCGTGCATCGGGCCTCTAGTATATATGTGTATGTACACACACACACACATATACTAGAGGCCTGGTGCATGAATTCGTGCACTGGTGGGGGGGTCCCTCAACCTGGCCTGGGAGGATTGGGCTGAAACTGGCTCTCTGACATCCCCTGATGGGTCTGGGATTGCAAGAGGGCACAGGCCAGGCAGAGGGACCCCACCGGTGCACGATCGGGGCCAGGGAGGGCTCCAGGGCCTGTCCAGCCCATCTTGCCCAGTCCTGATCGGGGCCAGGGAGGGAACGCAGGAGGGCTCCAGGGTGTGTCTGGCCCGTCTTGCCCAGTGCCGATCAGCCGGACCCCAGCAGCAAGCTAACCTACCAGCCAAAGCGTCTGCCCTCTGGTGGTCAGTGCATGTCATAGTGAGCAGTTGAGCAACCTTAGCATATCATTAGCATATTACACTTTGACTGGTTGAACAGACGACCGGACACTTAGCATATTAGGCTTTTATTATATAGGAGGATACACACACACACACATAATTACTGCCTCTGAAAAACTTCATATAAAATTGCTCCTTTATGAGCTTGTCCCCTAAATCACCTGGCTCTGAATAGGCTTGCATTCACAAGTTCCACAGAACTATAGTAAAGAAACACTTTTTAAATTGGGGATGGAACATCTCATACCCCATGGCCATACACCTGGGCTCAGATGCAGAGGAAGCAGGCAAAAGGACCCATTTCCCAGTTTCTCCCTGGAAGAGATCTGACTGCCTACTTTCACAGCTGCTGCCTGAGGGCCTGACATCTAATCAGCCAGTATCTAGGTGCTGACTGCAATGCTCATCTTTGGTATGGTCTTGACATACGCTTAACTAGTAAGAGCCAATGAGAACAAAGATAGCAGCTTAGACATACACAAAGGTTTGAGAGGCAAGAAGCTCAGGTTGGGCTAATTGACAAGGTTCATCTCCTACACTGTCAAGACTAGAAAAAGTGGCAGTTCTCCATAATGCATAGAAACCAACACAGAGAACCAAGAAAAACAAAAATACAGGAGAATATGTTCCAAACAAAATAATAAGATGTATCTCTATAAACTGATCTTAATGAAATTAAGATAAGCGATTTACTTGATAGAGTTCAAGATAACAGTAATAAAGTTGTTCACTGAAGGGGGTGTGAGTGGCTGGGGAGAGGTTAATGGGGGAAAAAGGAGACGTAATACTTTAAACAATAAAGAATTTAAATAAAAAAAAAGATGTTCACTGAAGTCAGGAGAGAATTTCAGCAAAGGTATAGGAAATATAAAGAGTTCCAAATAGAAACCATAGAGCTGAAGATTATAATACTTGAACTGAAAAATTCAACAGAGGGGTTCAACAGTACACTAGATCAAGCAAAAGAAAGGATCAGTAAACTTAAAGATAGGGCAGAGGAAGTCATCCATTCAGAGAAGCAAAAAGGGATAAAACAGAATTAAGATAGCTTAAGGGACCTATGAGACAACAATAAATGGACTAATATATATATTACTAGAGGCCCGGTGCATGAAAATTCATGCACTGGAGGGGGTGTCCCTCAGCCCCGCCTGCCCCCTCTCACAGTCTGGGAGCCCTCAGGGGCAGGAGGCGACCCAGCAATCAGGGGAAGGTGACACCCCCATCACACCTCTGCTGCTGCCACTGCCATCAGCGCAAGCCTCGGCAGGCCCTGGTTACCTGAGCCTCGGGCGCCGCTGGGCAGCCGCCATCCAAGGCTTGCCTGCACCTCGGGGCAGTCCTGGGTGGCTGGGCAGCTGACAGCCGAGGTTTGCCTGCACCTTGGGCAGGCCCTGGGCGGCTGGGGGGCTGAGGGGACTGGAGGACTCCGGAGGCAGGCGTGCCGGCGGGGCTGAGGGGACTGGGCGCCGCCATCTTTGAGGGCGTGACAGTCAATTAGCATATTCCCTTATTGGCTGTGGGTGCTGCCAACTTTGAGGGTGGGACAGTCAATTAGCATATTCCCTCCTTATTGGCTGTGGGCACCGCCATCTTTGGGACAGCATGAGGGTCAATTAGCATATTCCCTCTTTATTAGATAGGATAGGGGGTCTCAAAAGGAGGAGAGCCCTGACCAGGTGGCTCAGTTGGCTGGAGCATCATGCTGAATAGCAAAAAAGTTTGTGGGTTCGATAGCTGGTCAGGGTGCGTGTGGGAGGCAGCAGATCACTGTTTCTCTCTCCCCTGCCTGCTTTCCCTCTCTCTCAAATCAATAAAAACATCATTGGGCGAGGATTAAAAAAAAGAGAAAGAGAGGAAAGGGTAGAAAGCTGGTTCAAAGAAATAATGACATAAACTGGGGAATGAAACAGACATAGAGATCCAGTAAATCCAAAAAGTACCAAAATAAGTTGAATCTAAAGAGACCCACACTGATGCACATTCTAATGACATTACCAAAAGTTACAGAAAAAGAGAGAATCTTAAAAGCAGCAAGAAAAAAGCAACTTGATAGATATAAGGGATCCCCCATCTATACTAATAATAAGAGGAATATGCAAATTGCCCGGGATGCCGTCACGTAATGACCATCAGGTTGGGGGCGGGGCCGCAGCAGAGAGCTCTTAGTACGCCTGTGCCAGGGGTCTGAAGGGTGTGGAGAGGAAGAGAGAGCAGATAGGCAGTTAGGGCGATCAGGCCAGGAAGGGAGAGCAGATAGGCAGTTAGGGGAATCAGGCCGGCAGTGGACAGCAGAGAGGTAGTTAGGGGGATCAGGCCAGGTGGGGAGCACAGATAGGCAGTTAAGGGGGTTAGGTCGGCAGTGGCAAGCAGTTAGGCAGTTAGGGGGATCAGGCTGGCAGGGGAGGGCAGTTAGGGGGATCAGGCTGGCAGGGGGGAGCAGTTAGGCAGTTAGGGCAATCAGGCCAGGAGGAGAGAGCAGTCAGGGGGATGAGGCCAGCAGGGGAGAGCAGTTAGGGGCATCAGGCAGGCAGGTGAGTGGTTAGGAGCCAGTGGTTCCAGATTGCAAGAGGGATCTTGGATTGGAGAGGGTGCAAGCCCGGCTGAGGACCCCTTTCCCCCGTGCATGAATTTCATGCACCGGGCCTCTAGTAAGACTATAAGAAGATATAGCAACAGAAACCTTTCAAGCCAGATGATATTCAAAGTAATGCAAGAAAAAAAACTGTCAGTCAAGAATACTCTACACATCAGTTGTCCTTTAGAATTGAAGGAAAGATAGTGTTTTACATTAAAATAAAACCTGGAGGAGTTCATCACCATTAGACCAACCTTACAAAAAGAGTTAAAGGGAGTTCTTCAAGTTGAAACAAAAATGCTAATCTATATATATAAAAGGCTAATATGCAAAGTGTCCCCGTGGGAGTTTGACTGGGAGTTCTATCACTTGCTGTGACATGCGCTGACCACCAAGGGGCGGTGTGGAATGAAGGAAGGCCCCAGCCTGGGAAGGGAGGCTTCGGCTGGCAGCTGGAAGGAAGGCTGATTGGTCCTGATTGCCGGCCAGGCCTAGGGACCCTACCTGTGCACAAATTTTGTGCACTGGGCCTCTAGTTAATAACATAAGAAAGTATAAAACTAACTGATAAAGGTAAATATATAGTTCAATTCAGAGTACTTTAATATTGTAATGGTGGTGGGTAAGTCACAACTCTAGTATAAAGGTTAAAAGACAAAGGCATTGAAAATAACTAACTACAATAATTTGTTAATGGATATACACAATATAAAAAGATATAAATTGTGAGATCAAAACCATAAAATGTGGTGGGGGGAATGAAAAATAAGCTAAAAATTTATTAAACACTTGAGTGTAAGACACCATGGAACTCCTAGAAGAAAACACAGGGGTAAGTTCTTTGACATTGGTCTTGGCAATAACTGGATTTTATACCCAAAGCAAAAATCAACAAATGGGAGTACATCAAACTAAAAAGCTTCCATAGAAAAAAGGAAATCGTCACAAAATGAAAAAACCACCTGGTAATGGGAGAAAATATTTCCAAACCACATCTCTAAAAAATGGTTAGTATCCATAATCCCAAAAAATTAAATTTAAAAAATGGGCAAAGGACCTGAATAAACATTTTCAGGAAGACATACAAGTGGCCAGCAGGTGTATGAAAAGGTGTTCAACATCACTAATCATTAGGCACATGCAAATCAAAACCTCATACCTGTTAAGATGCCTATTATTAAAAAGACTAGAGGCCTGATGCACAAAATTTGTGTAAGCGGCTCGGCCTCCACCACTGCGGTGTCCGCCTCTGCCTTGGCCCCTGCCGGACCCCGCTGCTACAGCTAAGTCTGGAAGGACGTCCGGTCTAATTATCATATTACACTTTTATTATTATAGATTACAAGAGGCCCGGTGCACAAAAATTTGTGCACTTGGGGGGGGGTCCCTGAGCCTGGCCTATGCCCTCTTGCAGTCTGGGACCCCTCAGAGGATGTACACCTGCTGGCTTAGGTCCGCTTCCTGGGGGATCAGGCCCAAGCTGGCAGTCAGAAATCCCTCTGGCAGCCCGGCAGCCCTCGGGGGATGTCCACTTGCCAGCGGGGAGCAGGCCTAAGCTGCAGTCAGACATCCTTAGCACTGC
>NW_005370156.1:470255-479927 GCF_000412655.1 Myotis brandtii
AAGCATAGAGGCCTGGTGCATGGTTGGGGGCCAGCTGGTTTGCCCTGAAGGGTGTCCCGGATCAGGTGGGGGTCCTGCTGGGGTGCCTGGCCAGCCTGGGTGAGGGGCTGATGGCTGTTTGCAGGTTGGTCACACCCCCTTCAGGGTGGCATCCTCACTGGAGCAAATAATAAAACAATTATTCATTAATCCTAGGGAAGGAAAAAACAGAAAAACTCAAAAAAGAAGAGAAAGAGGAAGGGAAGGAAAAAAGAGGGAGAGGAGGAGAGAAATTGGCCCACTTTAATTTAAATAACTTCTTTACACTTTTACCTTTTAGCATCAAAAGATACATAAAATCCCAAATTATAAGAATATATATTTTAAAATATATTTTTATTGATTTCAGAGAGGAAGGGAGATGGAGAGAGAGAGAGAGAAACATAAATGATGATAGAGAATCATTGATCGGCTGCCTCCTGCACGTCCCACACTGGGAATTGAGCCCACAACCCAGGTATGTGTCCTTGGCAGGAATCAAACCTGGGATCCTTGAGTCCACAGGCCAATGCCCTATCTATTGAGCCAAACCGGCTAGGGCAAAAAATTATAAGAACATTATGCAAAGTTGTATGTTAAAAATTGAAGAAACCATTATGAAATAGGTCTATAAAGTACTCAAATTCAATTTTGAAGCAATAAAAAGAACTTATGAAAATTATAAAAATATTCAGAAATTAGTTGCAGACAAAATCTGTTTATAGGTGAATTCTTTAAAATTCTTGAGGAACAGAGAATATCCATGCATTATGTACTAATCTGGAATACTTAAAAAGATGAAAAGGTATTCAATTCATTTTATAAGCACCTGTAGCCTAGGAACAAAACTAAAAACAAACACCAAAAAACAAAACCCTCTGTACCAGAGGTTGCAAAGTAGCAACTTATAAATTATATCAAGCAAGATATGTTTTCTCTCTCCACACAATGTTTTTAAAAGTTCTGTGTTAGTTACTAACATTTAAATGTTAAAACATTTTATTAAGAGCCCCTATTTTGAGAGTCTCTTAAAAAGTCAAAGGCCCCAACAGCACTGGCCTTGAAAGGTAGTAATCAGCAGGTGGGCAGCAGCTGCCCCATTTGGACTAGGACAGCTGTCTGTAGATAGCAGGCCCACCATGACCTGCTGTGGCCTTCACACCAGCTAGTGGGCATTTGCCATTTATAATCATGCTTATGCTCTTGCTATGATTCTTACAGTAAGTTCAATGTGAAACTTTTAAAACTCTCTTAACCCATCTCTCAATCTTGTAGAAGAAAGACCAAGAGGAATGTGTGTTTCAAGAAAAATAGTAGGGAACATATTTATTTTTTGAAGAATGGAATGGTATAGTGAATCAGCTTGTACCACATGGCTACTGACCAGCTTAATTGTGGTGCACTGCTTAAGATATAGTGTCTTTTTCTATGTGTAGAAAGAAATTGACTTTTTTCCTATCATCTGTTAAGAATAACCCAGCATCAGTGCATCAGATATGATGATTCAAGTGCTATCTTTCTGACGACATTATATTCCTTATAAACACTCTCAATACTTTTGTTTCTATACGGGATTGATTTACTCATTCCTAGAGATTTTTATGTTAGAACATGAAAAATAATTCTAAAGCACTATGAAAAAAATATGAATAAAGAGAATTTTTAAAAATTGCAATGTTAATAATGAAGGTTTACACCCAACTCAGAAAGTAGGCTGTTTTTTGGTGAGCAAATTTGGTAATAAATACTAAGTCTTAAAAGTTGGGAATTAAATTCCAAATTTAATTCTCAGGAAATCAAGAATGTTCATAAAACCATAAAGATTGCTGTTTATAAAACCAAAATAACCTACATAACCAACATTAAGGATTAGTTTTATAAATTACTAGTGACCTGGTGCACGGATTCATGCACATTGAAAGGAAATTAATTAGAAGAAATATTTTGCCCTAACCGGTTTGGCTCAGTGGATAGAGCATCGGCCTGCGGACTCAAGGGTCCCGGGTTCGATTCCGGTCAAGGGCATGTACCTTGGTTGCGGGCACATCCCCAGTGGGGAGTGTGCAGGAGGCAGCTGATCGATGTTTCTCTCTCATTGATGTTTCTAACTCTCTATCCCTCTCCCTTCCTCTCTGTAAAAAAATCAATAAAATATATATAAAAAAAAAAGAAGAAGAAATATTTTAACATTGCTATTTGCCCTTTCTCTATAATAGAAGTGTCAACCAAATTCACAATCGACAATGACAGATTGAAACACACGTGTGATTGGCACCAGCAAGAGCTTTATATGTATGGTGCATGCGCAAGTCAACTTAGCCTTTTATATATATAGAATAAACTTGCTTAATTAGACTGGCTTTCTAATTTAGTTAAACTTTTTCCAGCCCAGTGAAGCACCCCAACTTCTCATTTCAGGTAACTGTCAGCAACACAGCAGTAAATATCAACATGAAGCAGATTATTATTGTAGATCACGCAGGGAGAACAAAGGGTAAAATATTTAACTGCAGCAGTGTTTCACTATATTCTGCGCAGTGAGAAAACCTGAAGTCATTTTCAAGTTCTATCATTTCTTACTTCTTTTCAGCCGGGTCAAGTTTCTAAACTTTCTAAATCTCTGTTTTCCGGTTAATGAAAAGAAAATAGGATTCTACCAAGTCTCCTATCTACCTACTCCAGGACTTCTGTGAGGATCAAATGAGATGAGGCATGGGAAAATGCTTCACAAACATTTGGTTAAAGTGTAAAATTTTGCACCTGGCTGTAAAGCAAGTCGTGTTCCTGGGCTGAAGAAACTACAAGGAGGCTAGTCATTAGGGAGAGGAAGCCAGGCGTTGCTACGGGATGTCATTACCCGGCACACACAGCGACTGTTTCCAGGCTGGGCTGTGGACCACATTTTGTGCCATGGGGTCTTGGCAGCGTTTGCTGAGATTTGGTGGGGTGTTGCTCTGGGGTGGTGGCAGGGCCTGTGTCCCACTTTGGGGGAAGCCGAGTGTTGGTTTGTCGGCACCAGGTCCGCGGAGCCGTTTATTTTTAAATGGACAGTGCGTGTCATAGCTACTGGTTGGATGGTCGGATGGGCACTTAGGCTTTTATACATATAGATGGTATATTAATGCAATGAGATGCATTATTAAAATTGCAGTTGTGGAACCTGGGAGCTTGGTTAAAATAGAGGGATTGATTATATCAATTTATCTATGTGTCTTTCCATAAGACAGTAAAGGGATTTAAGAAGATATAAATGGAAGAGAGATTGTGAGTTTAAAATTTTAACAAATTTTGGAAGCTGGAAAGCAAAGAGGTAATTGTTTTAAGGCAGATGAAGTTTGAGATAACCAAAGAGACAGCAAAGTGGTTTGTCTCAGAATCCCAGAATGGTTGGGGGCTTGGAAGCACCAATCATACAGAAAGCAAGGGTGAGGCATAGAAGTGAAAGCAGGAAAGCCTGGTATAGAGTTATTAAACCCCCAAGACCCCTTCCCCTAACTCAGACAGGTGGCCACCAGCACATTCTTCCACTCAGAGATGGAGGTTTGCACCACAGAATTATGGGACTTGGTTACAAAGAGGGCATGGTGCTAAAAACAAGAGGAATAAAGGAAAGTCTGCATATTAAAGAGGAAGGACCCTGAAGTTCCCTGCTCTCAGAAGACCAGACACCAGATATGTTCTTTCAAACAAGAGATCAGAAATTCCTTCTGGAAAAACGAAATACTCCTAAGATGAGACCTCCAGATACTAAAATGAGGAAGGCAATGGATGTAAGAGTAGAGAAAGAACATGGGTTACGGAGGCACACTGCCCTTGTTTCAACCTTAGCACCATCACTTACATACCAGCATTAGGACTTGAAACAAAGTAGTTAACCTCTTTGGAAACCTCTTAAGTTTCCTCATCTGAAAATGCAGATAATAGTGCTTACCTCTTGGTTCTATTGTGAGAATAAAATGTTTTAATGCACATCAAGTTCAATCATTCCCTCCTCAATCTCTGTAAGAGGATTAGACATCCCCACCCATTGCCATTGCCATTGCCCCAACACTGTAACTCTCAGTAGTGGAGTAGGTTTCCCAACCCTACTGTCAAGCCTGCCCTCTTGTCTAGCTTTGGACAACTGAATGTGACTACATTCAAGTACACCAGAGCTAAAATCTCTGCATGTTCTGTAAACTCTCTTCCTCTTCGAAACCTCACCATGGGAATTGCATGTCCCAATTAGCTACTCTTTTAGCCTGGGTCATAGAATGAGACCTACAGCCACCTTCAGCTGCCCACAGGAAACAAAAGTGAGAAAAACTGTTTAATGTAGAAAACCACTGAGATTTGGGGCTCATATGCTACTGTCACTACTCTAAAGAGACAACTCTATATTTTTAAGTTCTCAAAGGCCTATATTTTAGAAATACCTGGAAAGTAAATCTTTAATAACATTTTGATTCCTAATAATGTATTCGACTTCTATTCAAGCAATTGAAAATTGTATCATTTGTGATAGCTAAATGTCAGGGCTCTATGACCAGTTAATGAAGGAAGATAACTTACATTAATTGATCACCTATAACATACCACACACAATATTTCATTTAGTCCTCATAACAATGCTATAGAATAAATTATACTTAAAATAATTACCTGTAAGTGTTATCACCCTCCTAATTAAAAGAGACAAATAAGACTCATGAAATATGTGACTTGCCCACTCTAGAACTATTAACACTGTGAGCCTTTGATTCAGGTGGGTCTGTCTCCAAACCCGTTCATTTCCCACCACCACCTTGTTACCATTATATATTCAGGTCTTATTCTTTATAATCCAGCCCCTAACCTCCAAGAACCTCCTAGCTCAATACCTGACATATTATAAATGTTAAAAAAAAATATTGAATTGCAAAGAAAATTTAAAAAATAACTTTCATCATATAGCATACACTAAAATAGTTAAAATAGAAAAATTTTCAAACTATAGACAAATTAAAAGAAAATAATCCTACATAATGAGAGGAATATGCTAATTAGCTGTTATGCCCTGAGGTGTAACGACCAAGCGCATCACAACCAGATCACGGATCAGCAGGAGTGTGGGCCAGCAAGGTGCAAGCTGGCTGCGGAGAGCTACAGGAGGGGGCAGGGCAGCAAGCTACGGGGCGGGGGAGAAGTAAGGGAGAAGCTACAGGAGGGCGGGGTAGCGGGCGGAGAGCTACAGGAGGGCAGCAGCGACCTACTGGCGCACAGATTTGTGTGCAGGGCTACTAGTATTAAATATTTGTCATATATCTAAACAAAGATGGAATTTATAAACTTAGAAGCAGCTGAAGAAATTACAGTAATAGACCAATAGATTTAAATAGATAAATAAATGAAACTTCTATATGTCAAATAACCTTCTCCCTAATAGAACCAAAATTAAACAGTAAACTACATGCCTCAAAAGAAGACTGCAGCAAATGACAGTTAATATTCTGATTATATAAAGCAGACAAAGAAGATGAAATTTATATTTACACACAAGAAAATGGAAAATTAAATAAAATTAATCCTTTAATAATCAAACTATCAGGTAAAAATCTATCTTTTTTTCAACTATTCAATGGGAAATTTTCTTTAAATGCTAAAACTCAGAGCTAGCAAGGTCTAATGTATATTCTTAGGTATTGTTGATAGGAGTGTTAGTTAATTGAATATTTTTGGAAAGTAAATGAAGGTCAAAATAGTCTTAAGCTATTTGAACTCTTTGACCTAAAAATTTTACATGGGAATCTATTCTAAGGAATAATCCAAATATGATAAAAGCCAAGGTTCAAAAGTGGACATCCTTGTTCTGAGGGAAGGGGAAACCCAATTTAGGTGCCAATAATAGAAAAACAAAATCATCTATTGTGCCTTATCTTTCCTAGGATATTAATAATCTATTTAAAATTGATTTTAAGACTATGCAAAAATATGAAGAAAAATCAGTATAATATTAAATGCAGAAAATAAAATTCAGAATTGTACATACAAATTAAATTAGAAATATTCTAAAATATAACACTGCTTGCCTTTTAGTATTTTCTGAGTTTTCTTATATGAATGCTTACTATTTTAATAATGAAAATAAAAAACTTACATACATTTTACTTAATAGTGCTTGACACAGAGCAAACATTCGAATACCTGTCAATCACTGCTTACGTATTAACAGATATACCGGGAAGAAATTATTCTCTTTTGCTAGGAAACTGATACATATCGTTAGAGTCATCAATAAAAATGTAGTTAATTTTCCTTACTCAGTAATATAAGCTGAGAAAATATTTAAATTCATAAAAATATTCTTTCAGTGCCAAGGGACTATTTCCTAAATTCCAAGTCTAAAATTACTCCTAAAATGAATAAGAAAAATATAAAAGTATTACCTTGTTGATATCATCTGCTGCAAATCCACTTTGTTGTAAGAGTGCTCTTATTGCTTCTATACATTTATTAAAAAGTGGAGAACAGAGAAGTTCAAATCTTGCTCTGTACACACAAAGAAGAGAAAGAAAAAAGGCTTATACAATTAAACAAGACATCTTCTACCTTTTAAAAAAATTTTATTTTCATGGAAATGTGATTAATTGCATAAATTTATAAAAATCTGTTAAACTGGTTTTATTACCAAGGCTTTGACTAGAATGTCATTTTTTTTTGTTTTTAAATATATTTTTTAGTGTTCATAGTATTATAGATTATTTCCCTCCCTCCCTCCTCCCCCCCTTCTCTCAGCCTTACCCACCCACCCAGGTCTAAACTACCCTATTTATAGGACATCTTTTTCTTATGAAGAGTAATGCCAAAACCTAATGTGACAGTTCTCTTAAGAATAGGTTTATGATCAGAACAGGATTATTTAGCACCTAGCAATGCAATACCATTGGGGGGGGGGGCGTCTAAATTATTCATCTACCAATGTATAAAGACATGTTAAGATCAAATTCAGGTTGGAGATTCTTACCCAATGCCCTACTTACACGTTGTCCATAACCTGAAAATGAAATGTATGACAGTTCCAACAGTAAATCTATTGATCCAAATCAAACCATCATTTGGAAGTGTTTATTTTTTTTTTGAGTTAAAGTTTTAAAAATTATTTCGCACTATTTTTCTTTATAATCTCAGACTATATTGTACCTAAATTTAGCTCTTTGGCACCATCTGGGAAACATGAATGCTAGCATAGAATTAAAAAATATATATTTTTATTGATTTCAGAGAGGAAGGGAGAGGGAGAGAGAGACAGAAACATCAATGAGTGAGAATCATCGATTGGCTGCCCCTCCAACACCCTCCACTGCGGATAGAGCTAGAAACTTGGGTATATGCCCTGATGGGAATCTAACTGTGACCACCTGGTTAATAGGTCAATGCTCAACCACTGAGACACACCAGCCGGGCACTAGCACAGAATTTTAAAAACAATCTACATTCAGGAAAAATATACTCCCTAATTTTATACTGAACTTCTTAGATGCAGACGACTGATTTTTAAATTTATTTGTGCTATTTCTAGATATTAAAATATTCCTTATGGTTGCGATCTTAGTGATAAGGCAAAATTTCCTTAACAAAAAATTACAAATTCTATTTCATTCTTAATAACTGATATTAATAAGCCAATATATACTTATATACTGAGTACTTGTACAAACTTAGCACTAAGTTAGGAATTCTGGAAATAGAAAAAATATAGACACTCTACCCACCTTTCTATTTTTTGGACTGTAGCTTGAAATCTCACTTAAAAGATCTAGCGTAGTGCTGTCTAATAGAATTTTCTGTGAACACTAGCCACATGTGAGTACAGTAAAACCTCAATACAACAAACTAATTCAGGTGAGGGAGTGTTTGTTAAAGCCCAAAGTCCGTTATATAATAAAGTAGGTTTTCTGAATGTATATGTTAAAAAATTGACATTATTAGTTAATCTATTTTTACTTATGTAGACATGTTTGTGTAGTTAAAATTAAGTATGTATGAATATTTTAATTTCATAGAAAAGTTTCTATATATATTACAGTAATTTTAAATTTATACAGAACAGAATCTAGTAAATGCGTACATTCACCAGTCACCACGAGTAAACAAATGCATACAGCTGGGGATGGCTTAGCGAGTGTCTAAACATCAGTCCAAACACATTAAGACTGCTGCAGAAAGTCACGCCAGTGACAACAGAACCATTTACCAAGTGGGCGATGCTTGTGATCATGTGCTAATCATCCGATGAACCCTGTTTATGAGCAGTGACTCCTGGATTTAAATATGTAATAGTTGTAGATATGTAATATTTATGTATGTCTTCGAAATTACTAGTGTTTTTTCCCAACATATGGCCTAATTGCGAAAATTTGGTAAAAATAACTGTGAGTCAATAACAAAAAAGGATAACCTGTTTATTTAATTACTAGAGGCCCGGTGCACAAAATTCATGCAGGGAGGGGGGGTTCCCTCAGCCCAGCCTGCACCCACTCCAATCGGGGACCCCTCAAGGGATGTCTGACCACCAGTTGGATGCCCCTCTCAATCTGGGACTGCTGGCTCCTAACCACTTACCTGCCTGCCTGCCTGATTGCCCCTAACCCCTCTGCCTGCCTGCCTGATTGCCCCTAACCCAGGGGTGGGCAAACTTTTTGACTGGAGGGCCACAATGGGTTCTTAAACTGGACCGGAGGGCTGGAACAAAAGCATGGATGGAGTGTTTGTGTGAACTAATATAAATTCAAAATAAACATCATTACATAAAAGGGTACGGTCTTTTTTTTTTTAGTTTTATTCATTTCAAACGGGCCGCATCCGGCCCGCGGGCCGTAGTTTGCCCACGGCTGCCCTAACCTCTCTGCCTGCTCGGCCCTAACTACCTCTGCCTGCCTGCCTGATTGCCATAACTGCCCTCCTCTGCTGGCCTGATCTTGCCACCAACTGCCCTCCCCTGCCGTCCTGATCTCGCCCCCAACTGCCCTCCCCTGCCGGCCTGATCTTGCACCTAACTGCTCTCCCCTGCTGGCCTGATCACCACTAACTGCCTCTGCCTGCCTGATGGCCCCTAAATGCCCTCCCCTGCCAGTGTGATCTTGCCCCTATCTGCCCTCCCCTGCTGGCCTGATCTCACCCCCAACTGCCCTCCTCTGCCAGCCAATTTGGTTCTGACTGGTTGGTTTCTATGCCAGTCAGCGTCTCTGGGCCTATCAACAGGGCCTGATCAGAAAGGCGGGGCTGATCAGCAGCCCCAGTGGAGGCCTGGAGAGAAATGGAGGCGCGGCTGTTGGCCAGGCCGGGAGAGAAAGAGAGGCAAGTTCTGATCAACAGCTGCCACAGAGGCTATGGATCAGATCCTGCCTCTCTGCAGGCCTCTCTCCGGGCCTGATCCGCAGTGCCCTAGGCAGTCAGTACTGGGTCGGGTGCCTGCAGCAGCCCCAGTCAGTGCTGGGTTGCAATGGCAACCCAGCACTGACTGATGGTCTGGTCGAGCCTCGGTCGTTATGACCCTGGCTCTTAATTATATAGACTAGAGGCCTGGTGCACAAAAATTTGTGCACTGGGGGAAGAGGGGGGCAGCCCTCAGCCCGGCCTGTGCCCTCTCGCAGTCTGGGACCCCTCAGGGGATGACCACCTGCTGGCTTAGGCCCA
>NW_005370156.1:480497-486065 GCF_000412655.1 Myotis brandtii
TTTTTTTTTATTCTGGGATTTATTTACCTTCTATGGCTGTAACTGGAACTGAGAGCCGGCTTTAGCTCTGAGGTTCGGCTCCAGCTCTGAGACCTTGGCTGCTGAAAGCAGGTATCTGGGTTTGTTTGGCTTCTATAATTGAAACACTGTTGCAGCTTCAGCTCTGACAGCTGAAAGCAGGTTTCTGGGGTTTGTTTAGCTTCTATAATTGCAACATTGTTTCTTAGAGTGCAAGCTCAGAGCCGAGCAGCGGCAGGCAAGGAACCTTGGCTTCCTACTTCACTGGAGCAAGCAAGCCTCCTGTTCGCTTCAGCTGCCTGGCTGCCGGCCGCCATCTTGGTTGGCAGTTAATTTGCATATCGCCCTGATTAGCCAATGGGAAGCGTGTTGGAGGTACGGTTAATTACCATGTTTGTCTATTATTAGATAGGATAAGCAAATCTTGGTTAAAAGAATTTTAAAATTAACAGGGTATTAATTTTCACATATGACATATGGACCGGAAATTTTATCCATTAAATCCAAAGTCTGTTAAATCAAGGTCTGAAAAATCGAGGGTTTACAGCAGGGGTCCTCAAACTACGGCCCGCGGGCCACATGTAAATACAAATATTGTATTTGTTCCCGTTTTGTTTTTTTACTTCGAAATAAGATATGTGCAGTGTGCATAGGAATTTGTTCATAGTTTTTTTTAAACTATAGTCTGGCCCTCCAACGGTCTGAGGGACAGTGAACTGGCCCCCCGTTTAAAAAGTTTGAGGACGCCTGGTTTACAGTATTGAGCACTGAAATAGTGGCTAGTGTTACTGAGAAATGAAACTTTTTATTATTTGTTTCTAATTAACTTGTGTCTAAATGGCCATAGGTAGATAGCGGCTGTTGTATTGGACATGCAGAGCCAGAATATTCAGAAAAGTCCAGGGAGAGTGAGGAAGCTAAACTATAATAGACAGACGAAGAGAGAATTTAACCAAATATACTCAGTTCAATACTAAAAATAATACAATGCTATAATTCTGGAAGTTCTTAGTATGTTTCCAAGTCACCTGTTAGGTTTTGGGAATGTTTAAATAGTTTAACTAGTGGTAACTATTACTATTGTTAGTAATATGCAATGTAAAATGATAAGGCACCATCCTGTCTTTGGACTTTTGGGGTAAAAGTGCAATCACTTATAAGCAATGATTTGGATTATGTAAAAGACAAAGGTATTAAAAATAGTTTTATGCAAATTATACCTACACTTAGTGAAAGTCATAACAACTATTAAAATTTAAAATGATGATGGGTGACAGAGCAATCAAAACCAAAATAAATATCAATCTTTAGTATCCTATATAATAAAAGGCTAATATGCAAATAGACCAAACAGCGGACCAACCGAACTGGTCGCTATGACATGTGCTAACCACCAGGGGCGCGTGCGGAACATGGCAGGTGGCAGAACATGGAACATGGTGGACGTCAGTTGCAGCAGGATGATAGAGCAGGTGAGCGGGGGTGCCAGACCAAGGCGGGGCGCCAGTCGCTGTCATCAGGGCGAGCCTCTGGTGGTTACTGAAAATTCTTTGCTCTTGCACGCTGCGGTCCTGCCTGACGCTTGTATCTGCTGCCGGCCCCGACTGCCCCTCAGGGCTTGTCCACTTCCCCATGCTCCTGAGGGGCAATTGGGGCCAGCAGCCACCTTTCGCACCCGCTGCTGCCAATGGCCCCATTTGCACCTGCAGCCATTACCGGAGCCACTGCTCGCACCTGCTGCCAGCACCCGGTGCTGGTCCTTATCACTCGGTGCCGGTCCTGATCACTCGGTGCCATCAGCAGGTGCGAGTGGCGGCTGCCGGCCCCAATTGCCCCTCAGGGCTTCTCACCTCCCCCAGCTCCTGAGGGGTGATTGGGGCAGCAGCCACTGCTTGCACCCGCTGACAGTGCCGGCCCCAATTGGGAACGTTGGTGGTGGGAGTGAGGCTGCCAGCAGACAAGGGACTGGAGGCTGCGGCAGGAGGGACCAGGCGGGGGTGTGGAAGATGGACTGAGACCCACCCGTGCCCACCGCAGCCTCATGGCCCACAGTTCCTTTCAAGGTGCATGAATTTGTGCCCTGAGCCCCTAGTCTAATCTAATAAAAGACAAACATGCAAATTGACCATGCCTTTGCTACGCCTTAAGCCATGCCCACCAGCCAATCAGAGCAACTATATGCAAATTAACCAAACCAAGATGGCGGCCGGCAGCCACGGAGCTGGAGTGAGCAGGAGGCTCGGTTGCCCCAATGATGGTTGCTCCAATGGAGGAAGCCAGGCTTCCCGCCTGCCACTGCCGGCTCTGAGCTCCACTGAAGGCAACAAAATTTCAATTATAGAAGATAAATAAACCCCAGATACCTGCTTTCAGCAGGCCGTGGCCATGGAGTTGGAGTGAGCAGGAAGCCAAGCTTCCCACTACAAAGTTTCAATTATAGAAGGAAAATAAATCTCAGAATGAAAAAAAAAAAGAAAAAGAAAAAAAGGAGAGGCTGGGAGCTTCCATCGCCAGGGTGCTTGGCCAGCCTGAAAACGGCCCTCAGTCCCTCACACAGACTGTCCAGGCAACCCAGTGGGGACCCCCCTAACCTAAAGAGGGTGTGGCCAGCCTGCAAACAGCCATCAGCCCCTCACCCAGGCTGGCCAAACTGCCATGGGGTGAGGGTCCCCAATTGGGGGGGCTTGACCAGCCTGCAAACAGCCATCAGCCCCTCATCACCCAGGCTGGCCAGGCACCCCAGCGGGGACCCCCACCCTGATCTGGGACACCCTTCAGGGCAAACCAGCCCGACCCCACCCATGCACCAGGCCTCTATCCTATATAATAAAAGGGTAATATGCAAAGTGACCCTAACAGCAGAACTGGGAATAACTGGTCACTATGACACACACTGACCACCAGGAGGCAGACGCTCAATGCCAGAGCTGCCCCCTGGTGGTCAGGGCGCTCCCACAGGGGGAGCTCTGCTCAGCCACAAGCCAGGCTGATGGCTGCCAGTACAGTGGTGGTGGTGGGAGCTTCTCCCGTCTCCTCAGCAGCACTAAGAATGTCAGACTGCAGCTTAGGCCTGCTCCCCACTGGCAAGTGGACATCCCCCGAGGTCTCCTGGGCTGCCAGAGGGATGTCTGATTGCCATCTTAGGCCCAATCCCCCAGAGAGCAGGCCTAAGCCAGCAGGTGGTCATCCCCTGAGGGGTCCCAGACTGCGAGAGGGCATAGGCCGGGCTGAGGGGTCCCACCCCCGCTTCCCGAGTGCACAAATTTTTGTGCACCAGGCCTCTAGTAGTGTAATAATTACAGAGTATGAACTTTGGGGTCCAACTGGCTAGGTTTGAATCCCAGGTCCATCACTTACTAGCTGTGTAACCTTTGGCAAATAATTAAACCTCTCTGTGTTTCAGCTTTCTCATATGTAAAATAAGGACATTACCTTTGGGTTGTTGTGAGGATTTGATGAGTTGATACTTAGAATACAGGCTACCACATAGTGTTAATGATTAAGTTGTAGTAAACAACCTTGAACCATGTGTAAGCCCCTTATCAAATTTAAGCAATAAAGTAGGAGCCATATAGGTGGGGCTGCCAATTAGTAAGAGAAATCTGAAAATCTCAAACTTAAGTCTCCTCTCACCATTCTTTAAAAGATCTGGGATGAGTTTTTTCAGACACTGCTATTTGCAAATAACAATCACACCTGACATAGTTATTTTGAGAACAGTTACTTATTCTGACAAAAAACTGGATCCCAGAAGTAAAGACAAGAAAGCTCTGCTTTTATAGATGGTGAATAAATTTCAAATGAAGAAAAAACCCAAAAGTGAGAAAATTACACCTAAACATGAAAGCAGTTGACATTTTTATGAAGGTTTTTTGAACTTCAGTTTTACCTGGACACATTGCAGTCAAAATCTTGACCTTCATATAACGAGTCAAGGAAACAATTGGCACTTCCCAAGGTTGACAGAGAATGTTTTGCAATGTCAGCACTGTTCATCAATTTCATCATAGCACGAGCATTTCCTCTGACGTCATGTTTGAAGGATCTAAGTTAAAAATATAGTTTCTGAAGTTAGAATTTATCATAACTAAAATCTGGATAATCCCAATTAAGATAATAAGGTTTGTTGAATCTTTCTCTGTCCTGCCCAAACAGGACACAATGTGGTAAATTGGGGTAATATGAGTAAGGTAGCTAAAAACAAAAATAGACAGAGATCTAAAATGGCGGCGGTATAGACGGACGTGTCCCGTGCCTTGTCCCGGAGCAGATAGGGTGAGCAGCTGAAACCAGTAACATCTAGCCCAAATTGACAGAGGAGATTCAGCTGGGAGACAGTTTGCAGCCGGGAAAGACAGAGGACTCCAAGAGAAAGGGGACTGTTGGAGACTGCTGGATTGGGCTCCCCTAAACGGGCAGCCTCCACTGCTGCTGAAATCTCTCCCGGAGCGGCCGGCTCAGCCGTGGAGACCACGCCAACTTGAGTGGCTGATATCGGAAGCGTATACATCCAGAGACCCTACAACCACGGCATCCAGGGATCATCTCAAGCAGCGTGACTACATGGACTCAGACAAGCCCTGCTCCTCTTCATGGGAAGGTCAGATTTCACCTAATGGTGCGGTTTGCAATCCAGGTTGGAGAGAGGAACGCGTGCAGGCAAACTCTGCGCCCCACAAAGTCCGCGGCCGTTGGGGCCAGCGTGATCCGTGAATGTGGAAGGGGTTCCGCAGGGCTGCTGGCAGAAGGGAACTCTAAAAATAAGCCCATAGCTGGATTGGGTGCAAAAAGGCAGCCTCGGATTCTGCCAGTGTGCCGGCTGCTTAGTGCCAGGGGAGAGAGGACATGCGGAAGAGACTGCGCACAGAGCTGGACGGTGGAGGGTTGCCAGTTTGCGCACCTTCTCAGGCTCTTTTTCTTTTTTCTCTCTTCCCCTTAAATCTTTGTGTTTGATTATTAAACCCAATACATAGGCTCGCCCCCTTGGGGGCACTCACAGAGACTGCAGGGGAAAGTTGTTTTTGTGGAACCTAGGAATCAGAGTGGGGAGTAACGATCAAAGAAGCAGCTCAAGGGCAGTCGACTCTCCCAAAACCTAACTACTGCCTAGAGAGGACTTACAGCCTTGGAGGTCAATCCAGAAACACTGCCACCCAGGGGCTGAAACACAAACTGACTCTTCTGTAAACACAAATAAAGGCAGTCTGGGAAACAAATACTGCCTGCTTTAAAATCAGGACTGAGGTTTACAACATGGAGGAACAGTGTATCGCAGGGAACTTCAACACTCTCCTGAATACCTGACAGGACTAAGGCATGCCAAACAGAAGAGTAGAGGAATTGAAGGACCTTCACTACTGCACATTTTTTTTCACCTTTTACTCAAGAAACTAATTTTTTTTCTTTTTTCATCACCTGATTTTACCTTTTTAATTACTATTATTACTACTACCATTTTACCTTTTTTTATAGTGTCATTTTATTTTCTCTTTATTTTATTTTGGGATTAGTGTGCTACATTCTATTTTCATCTTTCCTTTAGCATCATTT
>NW_005370156.1:491264-509616 GCF_000412655.1 Myotis brandtii
AAACACCAATCAGAAAGGATATATGCATTCCTATGTTCATAGCAGCACAATTTACCATAGCGAAGATCTGAAAACAGCCTAAGTGCCCATCAGCAGATGAATGGATTAGAAAACTGTGGTACATCTACACAATGGAATACTATGCTGCTGCAAAAAGGAAGGAATTCTTAGCATTTGCAACAGCATGGATGGAAGTGGAGAGCATTATGCTAAGTGAAATAAGCCAGTCAATGAAAGAAAAATACCACATGATCTCACTCATTTATGGATAATAAAGACCATTATAAACTGATGAACAAAAAAGATACAGAGGCAGAGCAGCCTCGAACAGACTGTCAAACTACAGCCGGAAGGCTGTGTGTGGGGGGGGTTGGGGGGCGGGAGGGGGGTAAGAGATCAACCAACCGAAGGGTATGCATGCATATAAGCATAACCAATGGACATAAGACACTGGGGGGTAGGAGAGGCTGGGGGGGAAAAAAAGAAGATATATGTAATATTCTTTGTAATACTTTAAGCAATAAAAAAAGACACACATATAGTTAAAAAAGAAAATAATAAGCAACTCATAGAGCAGTATTAATACCAGATTTTAGCATCTGGTTTCCAACCCACCAAAATGTCTGAAGAAAATCCTCGCAATTAAAAGAAGAATCTCTTCAAGAAAAATCAATAACCAATATACATAATAGTCTGAACTTCTGCATTCTGTACCTTTAATAATACAGTATACTTTAAAGAAAGCAGAGTACCTGCCATTTTTTATTTTTTGCAGATGAGACAAATGGAGGTTGAAGGAGATAAATGTAACTAGGTCAAATCTCATATATTACCCTTTACAATTGAGGTGTTGGTCAATGGTATAAAATTATCTGTCCAGCATTAAAAAAAATAAATAAAAGTAGTTCTTTAAAGAAACTTGACACATACAAAACATGTAGAATTACAGTTCCTCTATCTCCAAGATGAATTAATTATTAACAATGTTTGATAGGCAGTGAGCAAAGGCCTTGTTTTTAAACATGTACATTAATTAGAATTGTGAGTAAAATTAACAATGCTCTACCTTGAATTGGGACACCTTTATAACAAAAAACGGTATAGGTCTTTATTTAACAAATAAGAAATTACCACTTTTTCAAGACTTTCTTTTATCCAGTATAGCTAAACCAGTGGTTCTCAACCTTCCTAATGCTGCGACCCTTTAATACAGTTCCTCATGTTGTGGTGACCCCCAACCATAAAATTATTTTCGTTGCTACTTCATAACTGTAATTTTGCTTACTGTTATGAATCGTAATGTAAATATCTGATATGCAGGATATATTTTCATTGTTACAAATTGAACATAATTAAAGCATAGTGATTAATCACAAAACAATACGTAATTATATATGTGTTTTCCGATGGTCTTAGGCAACCCCTGTGAAAGGGTCATTCGACCCCCAAAGGGGTCGCGACCCACAGGTTGAGAACTGCTGAGCTAAACAGATGAAAACATTGTTTCAGCCACATTTTTTTTAGCACGGTAATGTCCAAAATATAACCTTTATATATGTGGCTCTTGATATACCAAACAAGATTAGAATTTTGAATGGAATAACTGCATCCAGTAACAAAAATAAAATATTCTCTGTAGTAGTAGATTAGTAATTAAGTAAACACTCCATTAATTCCCTGGAATGTGACTATAACAATGTAATCTTCATCATTAGCTCTAAACTTAAAAACTGTTCAGAAGGTAGTGAGGCCTTTCCCGAGACATAGAGCAGCAGATGAAGAATTAAGAAACTGAACTTGAGATCCAAGTCCACGCAGTTCCGTGTCTGGTAATCCCTTAAACTAAGTAAAAAATCCAAGCACAATGCACTGGACTATGCTTGGTCTATGCTTCCCAACATTTGCGTGGATAGATATTAACTCAGGGGTGGGCAAACTTTTTGACTCGAGGGCCACAATGGGTTCTTAAACTGGACCGGAGGGCTGGAACAAAAGCATGGATGGAGTGTTTGTGTGAACTAATATAAATTCAAAGTAAACATCATTACATAAAAGGGTACGGTCTTTTTTTTTTTTTTTTTTTTTTAATTTTATTCATTTCAAAGGGGCCGGATCCGGCCCGCGGGCCGTAGTTTGCCCACGGCTGTATTAACTCCACAAAAATATCCAGTACATTGGAAAAAAACACATCCTCCTTTGAAGCAGAGCAATTTCAAATAAATTAGGGCAAAAAAACTAAAGACAAACTTCAATCAAAATATATCATCAGCCCTGGCTGGTTTGGCTCAATGGTTGGAGCATTGGCCAGCATATTGAAGGATCATGCATTCGATTCCTGGTTAGGGCATGTGCCTCAGTTGTAGGTTCCTGGCCCCGGTAGGGGCATGTGTGGGAGGCAGCCAATCAATGTATACTCTCACATTGATATTTCTCTATTTCTTTCTCTCCCTCCTCCTTCCACTCTCTCTAAAAATCAATGGAAAAAATATCCTCAGGTGAAGACTAACAACAATATATATAATCAAATTCATTATTACTCACCTCTGAAACTCAGAAGCTAGATGCTGTGCTAAGGTTTCTGTAAATTGTGTACCTCCAATGTTATCATCAGTGTTTGTTGAAATAACACGATATATTCCACTGTTAACTTCCATGACACTGATAGATAAGGATGTTCCTCCAAGTTTGAACACCAAAATATTGCTTAAAAAAGAGATAACATGAGTAAGTTATGAGAACACAACATTTTAAAGCTAGGCTCCACTTCTTAAACTAAGGAGCCACTTAGTTTAATCCATTTAGATCACAAATAAGGAAACTGAAAATCTCATGAGTAACTAACTTGTCCATGGTTGTGTGGTGATTGCTGGGGGGAGGGGTGTGGAGAGAGGTAGAAGAGGGTATAGGGAGGATAAATGATGATAGAGATTTGACTTGGGGTGGTGAACGCACAATACAGTGTTGTAGAATTGTACACCTAAAACCTGTAAATTTTGTTAACCAGTGCTACCCCAATAAATTCCATTAAAAAAAAAATTGTCCATAGTCATCACTTAGTGATGAATTAAGCTTAAAAACTAGATCTTTTAATATTAAGTCAAAATTATTTTTCATTTAGTTGTGCTGGCAAAATTGTATTCTTCTGAATAACTAGAGTTCAAAACACCAACTTTTTAAATAAAGAAAAGATTTGTGATTATAGTGAATTGTAAGAGAATTAAAAATAGAAATTTTGTGTTAATATTATCCAAGTTACTGCTGCAATAACATGTCTATAAACATGAAACATACCCAAAACTAGAAGCTAATTTCCTATGTATAAAAATTTATAATTTCTGATATTTTACATTTATCTAGTTTACCTAAAAATAATTTCCTACTGATTTATATATATTCATTTCTTTACTCAAACTGTGAGATAAGATACAAGGTGAAACAATTAGAAAACATTAACACATCTGAATTAATTTCCTTGAAGCTGCATATGTCAGGCCTAGTAAGACAACTTTGACAACTAAATTAGGAGTATGTTTTACTGTTTCATAATCAAAATAATTCTTAAATCCTCATGTTAGATTTCTCGTCATCTGTCAAGACAAATGTGCATAAAACTACTCACTAGTTATAAACAAATTTAATAATTGAAATTGGTAGTAAAATTAAGTGTCCTAGCTTGATTTGGAATGTGGCTAAGCTTACATATTTCAAATCTATCTCAATTATAGGGACAAAATGTGGGTCATAAGAGAAGGATAGATAAGGTCAATCTTCCCTCCTGTTATGTCCCTTCTCTGCTTTCCTAGGACACCTTTCTCATCTATTTGAAAAATTCCAGTTGAGAGTTTTGATGTCTTTCCATTCACAAAGGCTTGGAAGCACTGCATTTTATAATAATCTCTACTGATGTAATTGCTATAAATCTTAAATGTTTTCTGCACTGAATAATTTAAAGCTGAAAATACGATTTTTACCTTTTTCCAGCGGGGGAGTCTTGTCCAATTCCATAAGCCAGGAGAGCTGCAGATGGTTCATGGATTAACCGCAAAACATTAAAGCCAGCAGCTCTGGCTGCTTCCCTGTGGACAATTTGCTTTCAGTGAATTTAGCATCACATGTTCAAGTGTACATTTTAGAAATGCTCTACTGTAAGATTTTATGCAATATCAAATAAGACTGCATAAGTAGACTATGGATGGTAATGATCTTTAGAAGCAATATAATAGGACACAAGAGATGAATGTAACTCTTGAGATCTTTTCCCATTTAATAATGTTCATTGGTTGATCTCTTCCTACTCATCTCTGCCTTCCCTCTGAGATTCAATAGCCTGTTCCATGCTTCTATATCTCTGGATCTATTTTGTTCATCAGTTTATTTTGTTCATTAGATTCCATATATGATTGAGATCATGTGATACTTGTTTTTCTCTGTCTTATTCTGCTTAGCATAATACTCTCCAAGTCCTGCCATGCTGTCTCAAAGGGTAAGAGACCCTTCTTTCATACTGCTGCATAATATTCCATGGTGTAAATGTACCACAGCTTTTTTATCCACTCATCTACTGATGGGCACTTGGGCTGTTTCCAGATCTTAGCTATTACGCTGCTATGCACACAGGGGTACATATATTCCTTCTGATTGGTGTTTCGGGTTTCTTAGAATATATTCCTAAAAGTGGGATCACTGGGCCAAATGGCAGTATGCATAACTCATGGACACAGACAACAGTGTGGTGAAGGCCTGGGGCAAGGGACAGGGGCAGGCTAGAAGGGGTCAATGGGAAAAAAAAAGGACATGTGTAATACTTTCAATAATAAAGATTAAAAACAAAGAAAAAAGTAATTTTGTCCTAAAGTACAACTGGTTATTAAGAATGAGAAACAAAGAAATAAAGAACAAATTAAAAAACTGGAAATAAAGAGAACTGATCTTGTATAGAGAAGCTACCTAAAATGGAACCAATGTATTATATAGTACTAGAGGCCTGGTGCATGAAATTTGTGCACTCGGCGGGGGGGGAAAGCTCTCAGCCTGGCCTGCGCCCTCTTGCAGTCTGGGAACCTTCGGGAGATGTCCGACTGACGGCTTAGGCCCACTTGTGGGGAGTGGGCCTAAGCCGTCAGTTGGATATCCTTAGCGCTGCTGCGAAGGCAGGAGAGGTTCCTGCCACTGCTGCTGCGCTGGCCACCCATGAGCCCGGCTTCTGGTGAGCGGTGCTCACACTGACCACCAGGGAGCAGCTCCTGCGTTGAGCGTCTGCTCCCTGGTGGTCAGTGCACGTCACAGCGACCGATTGTTCTGCCATTTGGTCAATTTGCATATTAGCCTTTTATTATATAGGATTTTAAAGCGCTAATATGAATAGTATACTTACAGAAAACTAAAAATTTTCTTTGATCTGCTAAATGGAGTTTTCTTTGACTATTGAGCTGCTTCTGACAAAAGTTTGAGAAAGGTTTTTCTTTACCTTTTAAGTAATCTACCTAAAAAGCAAACATTTTATTTCATCAAAATAACTAGAGGCCCGGTGCATGAAATTTGCGCACGGGGGGTGGGGGAGAGGGCCCTCAGCCCGGCCTGCACACTCTCCAATCCAGGACCCCTCAGGGGATGTCTGACTGCCTCTCGCAATCTGGGACCGCTGCTCGCTTGACTGCCTGCCTGGTCGCCCCTAACCCCTCTGCCTGCATGATCGCCCCTAACCACCTCTGCCTGCCTACCTGATTGCCCCTAACTGCTCCCCTACTGGCCTGATCGCTCCTAACTGCCTCTGCCTCGCCCTACACCCGGGACCCAGGATTCCCTCCTCCGGCTGGTCACAGGCACCCGGGATCCAGGCTTCCCTTCCTCTGGCCGGCCACAGGCACCCAGGACCCGGGCCGGCCGCAGCTGCAGGGGACCGTAGGCGGGGTGCTTTGCTTGGGCCGCAGCCAGAGGTGCCTGGGACCATGGGGCGGGTGGCTTGTCCCTCTCCCGGGCTGCAGCCTGGCTGGTCCCCATTCCTCTCTCCCCAGTGTTGAGTGTCTGAGCTGTTTGGCGTGTGATGGCATGACAAACATTTGCATATTAGCTCTTTATTACATAGGATTTCTTATGCTTCATGTTAGTTTTATTGTCAGGTCTTGAATTACTTTTTCAAAACTGAGTCTACTCAATATTAAAAAGCTAACGTTTACTCACAACTATATAACATGCTATATTTGTCTTTAAACTTTTATTTTAACTCACATTGGTTAAATAAATAATTAGGTATTGTTTTATTAAAAAGTAGAGGCCCACTGCACGAAGATTCGTGCAAGAACAGGCCTTCCTTCCCCTGGCTGCCAGCACCGCCTTCACTCCAGCTGGAGCTGCCTTTCGGCCTGCGCTCTGGCCCAAAGCCACCTTTCCACCTTCCACAATGCCTAGAGGCCCGGATCGGTTGGGGCGTGTGAAACCCCTGCATCGCCGTCATGGCGATGACGCAAGCGTCCCACCCTGCCCCCAGCTGCTCGGTGTGTGTGCGCTGCCCACTGGCCCACCATCTTTATCGGGTTAATTTGCATATTCACTCGATTGGCTGGTGGGCATCATGAAGGGATGGTCAATTTACATTTTATTAGCGTAGATAATAATGTTCAGAGTCTATTTTCTTAATAAAGAAAATACCATGTGTTTATACTTAACAAGAAAAAGAAATCTCTCAAAAATGCCTATGCTTATAAACTTTAGACAAATTTATAACATTTTGCAATTTTCCAATTTCTTTTAGAGTCAGTTTTTAATATCCCTCCAGTTCAAGTAAATGAAGCAATTCTCTGCCCCAGAAGCAACCTAGATGCTTGCCAAAACCTCATGTGGAACTGTTTTCCAAAAGTAAAGACATGCATTCTCACCAATTATATCTGCATAATCTTTAAAAACTACATGCAACTTTTTGGTTAGATGTTAAGAACTAAGGTGAAGGAATACCTGCAAACATATAAAATTGCCTATTTTTATATAATTTCAACATAAACCCTAATTACATAAAAATAAGGCAAAGTAATTCATAAACATCAACTTAACCTGGTAATTAAAAACATTTCTAATCAAAATAGATAAGAAGGTACATCTAATTTTATATTCTCTTGACATTTCATAAAAGATAGGAAATATTATCAGTAACATACTTTTTACCATACTATTTACAAATACACGTTACAAATAAAATTTTATTGGCCAAGGGGTTTTCAAATGCAATTTTACTTTTTTACTATATGGTGATATTGTAAAATTTGTATTTCCTTTAAGCAAATAAAATAAACCCATATTATACTTACCCAAGAGCATTTTTTTGCTTTTCTCCAAAATCAAATGGAACAGTAATAACTACATCATTTGCATCTGAGCCCAAGACAGAATGTGCCGTTTCTATATATTAAAAAAAACATAAAAATAAATTCTGATGACACAGAAATATATCAAGTAATACTTTCTGAGGTTTATCAATTTGCAGCAAAGATCTCCTCACTATAAAGATTTTCCAGTTCACTTGCTGTCCCACCCTATTGATTTTCTTTTTTTGCTCTCTTAAATCATGCGTGTGGATTTGGTAGTTTGTGGACATAGAACTAGGTACTTTCTAAGGTGCCTGGCTCTTAGGCTTCAGTTTTAAACAACTGCCAAATTAGACTGGTTTTTATTGGGAATGAGCTTCTAATGTGTCAATGTAAAGACAAACAGTATAATGTTAGTTCAACACATTAAAGGGATGCCTTACATCCCACAAACTCATAGTATAATCCCAGAGGTGATGAGAGCCTTATGCATAATCTACTCCAAAATTTCCTAAATTGTTTTAAGAATGCCACTCAGCTCTAGCCCTTGTCAGAAGTGATGAAACCAAAAAATATGTCTAATTTTAAGGTCAACTCTTAAAAATTTTTTTGCTTTGGCTCAATACCTTTCATTTTACTAAATATCAGTCTGGCAACATCTTCTGGGTTAACAAATTTTGTTTCTTCTCCAGTATCTATTTTATATCGTAATTTCCCATTTTTTTCAATGGCCTAGAAAGAAAATTGTAAGTGTTAAATAAGGAATAATTTTAACGAAATATAAAGTTTCAAACCAATATTATAGGACAGCACCTTAGCAATTACTTTGTGTAATAGGGAAGTAATAACAGGACCATACTCACTAAACATTTACTTTCTGTGATGTATTTCTGAGCCTGTGGGTCATCAGAGCTGTTCATAAAGATAAAGATAATTAAGTATTAAAATCTGTATTGTTCATATATAAGTTGTAAAGAACACTATATTTTTTATTACCACTGAACAAATATAAAAATATAAACAAAATTAAGTTGCTTAATATTTTAAAAAACTTCAAAAAAATTTCAATTACTACAGAGAATCTTTACAAAGGTTATAGTAAATCTATTAAAGTGTTAATCTTTGCATTTGGAAGGCAGCTATGCTCACCACTATACCACCAACGCCGACAATCTTTGCATTTAAAGTAGCTCTTCCTTGTTCTGATCTTACTGCTACTAATAGGTACTATAATACATTTGGGGGTGATTTTTCATAATGTCAATGATTTTGTTACATACTTCCCCATCTATAATCCTGAAGACCCAACCACTGAGATAAAAAGGACAAAAGAGATAAGACTGCAAACTAAGGGCAAACCAGCATGTCTAATACCATCTCTGTTGCTTGGTCTGAACATGAATCAACACTCAAAATCAAGAGTGAGCAACAGTACAAATGTTATATATTGAAAGGTACACAGTACTACAGGTGGACAGATCTATATTACCCTATATAAAGTGGGTACTAAATAAAACTGCATGGCAATAAAAAAAAAGGGGTGTTTTGTTGCTCAAAATAGTAATACCAATTTATGCAGACTGTTTTCACATATATTACCTCACTTGATCTTCACAATACCTTAATGGGATTAATTTGGCAGAAATTATTTTAGAGATAACAGGTTCATAGAGGGTCAATGACTTAACAGTTAATAAGGGGCAGAGTCAGTATTTGATCCCAGGTTTTCTCTATCAGGGTATGGTTGTTCACTGCCTGGCAATAAGATGGTGCATGATTAAGTACTTCTGCCCCTTGAGCAGAAATAGGAATAACTGATCTTTGGTTTAATTTCATCTTACTGAGATGAAGTAAATCCGTCCCCTAAAGCAAGCATGTCAAACTCAAAGGCTAACGTGAGCCAAATAAACAAGGTTTAAGTTTATGTGGGCCACAAAAAAACAAAAGCCTCAATTTTCATAGAAACATAGGTTTATTTCGATAGAGACATGCTAAATACAAAAGGCTGAAATGAGTAATCGTTAACATAAAATAATAGAACACTTTAATAAAAATTAAGTTTTTCTTGAACATTAACTTACCAGACACTGAATAACTGCACAAATTAATAAGTGCAACGCAAATAAACCTATTTTTCTTGTTCTCTGAAAGAGAAATATTTCCTGTTGCGCACACCAAACAAGTCAGTCCAAGACTAATGATGTGGCAATCGGCTGCTAAAATATTCGCTGCTAGTATTAGTGGAGAGAAATGGTGTGCCTGCACGTAAGGGAAATGAATGCAATATGATTATAGTAATCAGTCATTAGCAAACGTTGTAGTTCGTTATTAATAATTATGTATAACAGGATATTGTAAAAACTAAGTTATGAAATTTTTATTAAAACATTTCTTACATACCATTATATTGGCTGGGCCACAAAAATATTCGTTGTGGGCCACGAGTTTGACATGCTTGCCCTAAACCCTTCTTCCAAGGGCTGTGGCTATTCTGTTCAGAAACCAGTCTTAAATGTTTAATAAGAAGAGGTGGAAATGAATAGTGGCTAACTGCTAAAGCAAGCATGTTATACTATCAGTGAATATTTTTGCAGCCGATTGCCCTGTCATTAATCTTGGACTGACTTGTTTGGTGTGCGCAACAGGAAATATTTCTCTTTCAGAGAACAAGAAAAATAGGTTTATTTGCGTTGCACTTATTAATTTGTGCAGTTATTCAGTGTCTGGTAAGTTAATGTTCAAGAAAAACTTAATTTTTATTAAAGTGTTCTATTATTTTATGTTAATGATTACTCATTTCAGCCTTTTGTATTCAGCATGTCTCTATCAAAATAAACCTATGTTTCTATGAAAATTGAGGCTTTTGTTTTTTTGTGGACCACATAAACTTAAACCTTGTTTATTTGGCTCGTGTTAGCTTTTTAGTTTGACATGCTTGTGCTAAAGGGTTACTGAACATCTGATAACCCTACCTGTATAATTAAGAGAAAGACAAAAGGGTTGTTTAAAATTGCCTAATTTGGCTTAGAAGTCTGTCTGAATACTTGCAGATTCCCCACACTTCCTTCTCTATCACCTAAAAATTGGTAGTGAGGAAACAGGTAAAATAGCTTGCCCAAAGTCACATGGTTAATGGCAGAACTGGCCAGAATCCAGATCTTTAATGCAAACTTTAGTATTCTTTCCACGGAACCCTCCCCTTCTTCCCTTTTCAAACACCCAATAGACCAGCGGTTCTCAATCTGTGGGTCGTGAACAATGAAAATACATCCTGCATATCAGATATTTACATTACGATTCATAACAGTAAGCAAAATTACAGTTATGAAGTAGCAACGAAAATAATTTTATGGTTGGGGGTCACCACATCATGCGTAACTTTATTAAAGGGTCGCGGCATTAGTAAAGTTGAGAACCACTGCAATAGACTTACATCCTGGACAAATATTTTAAGAGTAAGTATCAGATGAAGTGTGCCTATAGTAATTTTTTTGCACCAATATTGTAATTTGTGCACCTTTACCAGTTGTTTTAAGACTAGAATTTAAGTCAACCAGGATAATTTATCCTATTGTGTAGGCTACCTACCACTCAGAGAAGATATTTGCTGGGAAAAGATATTTTATGGAATTTATAAAACTCGTAGAAAGGAAAATTATTTCTCAACTGCTATGCAAAAAGGCCCTGGCTTATGTGAAGACAGAAAGCACACATAGCTCTTGGAGGCTATGTATAGGCAAGAACCTGGAGATTAACTAGAAGAAAAGCAGAAAACAGAGAATGCAGGTGACGACAAATGATCACGGATAGCACCAGAAAGTAGCGAACTGACTCACAACTACATACAAAGAAAAACTTTATTTGTCCACACCAGGATTAATTATGTAACAGAAAAACAAAGGGTGGTGGGAGGTTAGTATACACAGCACCTTATTTACATCATGGTCTTAAGGAGGCAGAATGTTAACCCTACCATAGTATCACAACCTTTATCAGCAATGCCATTTTCTCTTCCTCCTCCTTCCTTACATGTCTCTTGCATGGTCAGCAGGCCCTTAGACCGGGCACATACCAGCACTACCGTGTACAGGGTCTTCTTTCCCACTACTGTCACAGTATAGTGCTTTCCATGTATGAGAGCACTTTTACATTTATCTGTTTCTTTGACCCTCACAACAATCCCGTGAGGTAGGTAGAACAGTTTCCAGTTTCTTAATAGGTGAGGATCCTGAGATATACTAGTAGAATGGTAAAATGACCCACTTAAGGATGGACAGGTAGTAATGGTTTGGCCTGGAACTTAAGTAAGATTTCTGGGCTTGTTTTCTTTCACATAACATCCCCTTATTACAACTTCCCTCCTCTTTATAATATTTTGCCTATTTCTGTTCTGTTCACTTCTTTAAGTTATTTTCCTTTAGTTTTATTCCCACATTAAGGTTACATTACCCATTAGCTTTTCACAATACTACCTTCAAAGTTTAACTCCACTTCTATACTTTAGCACTTCCTTTATCTTAAATAAATCACTGCCTATTTATTTTGCCATCATTAACAGATTAATATAGTACAGGCCTCATTTTTCACTAAGTACTTCCCTGTTTTTCCAAAATGTCTACCTACCTACATTAGTGTTATCTAGTTATAACTGACACATATCCCGCCATTTAGTGACCTAAAACAATTCAAATGATTTGCCAATGGAACTGTGACAGGATTAGAACCCAGGAGTTCTAACTTGATTCCAGTGTATGCTACCACAGCAGCTGCCGCCTCCATCCATTACCCACTCAACAGAGCAGCTCACTTGCTTGACATCTATTCATGGTTCCGGGTATGTTCCCACTGTTTTTTAACTATTTCTTCACCTATTTGTATTTCCTGCATTAACACCTAAGCCTGCAAAATATAAAACTTCTTCCAACATGCTCAGACTTTTTTTCAGCCTCTAGATTGAAGAAAAACTTTTTAAATTGGAAATATGGCTCAACACCTGTGTTTTTTGGGGAAAATGGAATGTGTTTTTTGAGAACCTGTGCTTAAAAGGAGTTATTTATTGCAAGCAGTCTTTATTCACACCACCCTCAACTCTTTCCAAAGCTATTCTTTTCCACCACATGCCACTAACTAGGTGAACTTTTGTCTACACCAGTGATGGCGAACCTTTTGAGCTCGGCGTGTCAGCATTTTGAAAAACCCTAACTTAACTCTGGTGCCGTGTCACATATAGAAATTTTTTGATATTTGCAACCATAGTAAAACAAAGACTTATATTTTTGATATTTATTTTATATATTTAAATGCCATTTAACAAAGAAAAATCAACCAAAAAAATGAGTTCGCGTGTCACCTCTGACACGTGTGTCATAGGTTCTCCATCACTGGTCTACACCATGTGAGAAAAAGTGATTTTGGAAAGTTCCCTAGAAGGAAAGTTTTCTAGTGCTTGCCTTCTGTAACATACAACACAGAAACAACACTAACAAAAAAGAATGAAATTAGCTAAAAAGCACCTGGGAAACTGATATTATCCCGAATCTTTCCAAGATATTCAATTAGCAATCGAAATTTAACAATATGTAATTATGCATGTAAAGGACCCAAGTAATATAGAATGCAAAGAATTTACTTACATTTAATATTTTATAAACAGCCAATATCTCATTATATCGGATTATCAATATGAACCATAACACATGATTGTGGCTTCCTATTAGTTTTGAATTATATCCTATAGAGACTAAGAACTATTAAAATGGAGTGAAAGATGGTTTGACTATTGAGTGCTCACTAGTAGGAATGTCACAGACACAGCAGTGAAAATGAGAGAAAGGTACAAATAGATGTTGTGTCTATAGTAGTCTTGAGCTACAGAAGGATTAAAAAAAATTGAAGACTTTAAACTTCAGAAAGCAATCAAGTTAAACAACTATTCAAGCAATGAAATCATCATGGTATACAACCATAATTCTCTATCTTGTCAACTAATGTGCCACATCCTTGCCTTACCTCAGCCAAGGTCATATACATTTAATAACTTACATGTGTATATAGCGCTTTTAAACCCTTGCACATCTATTAGCCATTTGATCCTCACAACATCCCTGTGAGGTAGGCAGGTTAGGAATTGTTACCTAGCTCCCATTTTACTGATGAGGAAACTGGTGCAGAGAGGTAAACTAAACTGCCTCATATCAGTGACAAAGCCAGGGCTAACTAGCTCTGGAGTTGGCTCCATCCATTTTCCATTAGGCCACCTCTCACATATCTGAAGTCTTTCAATTAGTGGAGAAGTTTGGGAAAAACAACTAGCACGTATATTCCTACTCTTCTTGTATATTTGCGGCTCATCCACTCTTTTCTCTGAGGACATGGAAAAAGATCCAGGTCACCAAAAGGCAAGTCTTGGATATGGGCTTCTACCAGTTTAGGGTATATACCCTTTTATCATCAGTTCCTAACTTTTGGTGTTAGAAATTAATCTCTGAAGCAATTTTTCAAGCCCTAGCTGAAAAGCACTGGTTGCCTCTTCCACTGCTGTTGCCAAGCGTCTCACTGCAATCACGGCATCCCTGCGGAGCTCATTGGCAGTGTCTTGCTGAGCACTGGCCTCCTCACCAATAGCAATCAGCCTGTCCAATTTTTCTTCCTCACGTTTTGAAAGTTCTCGTGCCAATCTCCTGTTTTCTGCCAATTCAGCTGCAATAGTCCTGGCCACTGACCGCCTTCTTCGTCTTGCCCACCTTGGAGGGGGCTCACTGGTCAAAGGCCTATCCCCACCAGAAAAAGGAACTCCGGAGGAGATTGGAGGCTGCTGTGTGAAGGCCACCCCAGGAGTGTTTCGGCCCGTGCTGGTGCAGGGACTGGGCTCACCGGACACACCCAGTCTGGTCATGGGGCTGCTCTGACAGGGAGCAACTGCACCTCTGAAAAGGTGGTGGGAACTGTTGTAGCTGGGGGTCCCTTGAGAGCACCCTGAAAAACAAAGCAACAATGTTGCAGAGAGGGCATTCCTGCTAAGGGAATGCATGGAGCCAGCAGCAGAGCTGAGAGACAATTACAAAACTGTGGTGGATCCTGGAAAATCCTCTTTCCACAAGGGACTAGGAAGAATTAATTTCTTTGGTCTGGCCATTTTAGCCTATTGTAACCTTATTTCCAAAACCTTCCCTTTACCTTACTGAGCCTCTTTCCACTTAGCTATCCAACCCACTTTACATCCACAAATGCCTAAGTACCCATTATAAATATTGCCAAAATAGTTTGGTTCTAAAGAGCACTTATACAATTAAAGAGTTCTATACCTTACATACCTAGGGTCATAGCTTTTAAATACCTGGAGCCCCTTATCTTATAATTAGGTTTTAAAAAAAGAGGGCAGGGGCAAAAACAGGGGTTATGTTAAAAAAAAACAAACCCACACCATCCAATCATATATTGTTGTTTAGAACCAAGTGACTCTGGGACCCAATCCTTTACATGTTTGGAAATTACCTGCACCTGAGGATTCATCCCAGGAGTCCTCAAGGTCACTGGTTTCTTGCATCTGGTCAGTGATTCTCAGTTGACAATCCTCATCTGATTCCTTAACTGTTTTTGAGATAGGCTGATGATCTGCTGCCTGAGTCCTTTTTGGTTTCAGAATGCCGGTTTCCTCTTCCCCTGGGTTGTCAGAGGCCATTAAGTTCTGAGCGTAGTGCTTGGCCCATGCAGTATCCTCCATTAAGTTGTCTGGGTCAGTCACTACCTGATTTCGGAGAAGCTGATCCAAGGTCTCATAAAATGGACAGTGTGGTGGGTCACCCATACTAGTGGCATGGGCAACATATGCCTTTAAATATAATGCCTTCAGAACTTTAAACTTGGAGCGGCACTGACGATCGGTGCGGCGGAAGCCTTCCTGCTGCATTCGCTTAGACACAGCCTGATAGACATCTGCATTATGATGCACAGTCTGGAGGCGTTGAATGTATTCTGCCTCGCCTAATATGGAGAGAAGAGTTCGCGTCTCCTGTCTGGACCACCGGATGCCCGCACTGCTATTGGAATTGGCCATAGTGGACTGGGAAGGAAGGCTAGCTGAAGAAAGCTCCTGGACAGCAAGGTGCAAATCTGAAGGTGTGGGGAAACTCTGGGTGCTTTCAGTTTATTTCCAGGAGCCAACGGATTCTTCCCTCTCAGGGCTAATTGCTGAGAAGCCAGATCCAAGGACCAAATTTCTGGCTGGAAGGCCACAGGGGAATGAGAGTTACAGGAAGGGTGTAAGGATAATTGTGGCAGCAAGTTAAGCTGTGCTACCTGTAAGTAGGTCACAAACAGGTAGGATGCCAAGACTGAAAAAGCCCAACTTTGGGAGTTCATCCAGGATAGACACTGCCCCAGGGGCTAAAAAGGGCCTTACTGGCTTGATAACAAGGGGACTGGCTCCTCCATGAAGGCCAGAATGCTTCCAAGGCTGAAACCTGGGATACCTGTGTGTCTGTAAAAATCACCCATTGTCTTCTAAGTAGACAGATGAACTGGGAAATCCCTGGAGCATGAGGCAGCTAGCAGGACCGTGGTGTAGCAGTTTGTCTGAAGGGTGCTCATCCTTCACTAACCTTGCTGCAAGCAGCATACTGTGGCTATGTATTACCCATCTGACTGTCACCATTGCACTCCTTCGTTAAAGGATAACTTTCAGGGCCAGAAAAGTAAGCTTAAGTTATTCTTGTTAATACAGAGCTTTTTGCATAATATAGCAAAAGACAACCACATCTTTACTCCAACTGTCTGCCCCAAAACAGCAGCATAAAACAAATAGTACTACTAGGGGATAGATCTGTGGACATGTTCTAAATCTTGATTATATCAATGTCAGTATCTGGTTGTGATACTGTAATTTTGCAAGATGTTATTATTGGGAGAAAGTGGTAAATCCAGTAAAATACAGGATCTCTTTGTATTATTTCTTACAACACTATGTACAAGTACTCAAAATATTAAAGTTCAATTAAAATAACACATTGTTGGCTGCATACAGTGAATCTAGCTTCAACATCCATCTATAACTCCTTGCTTTTTTTCCAGAACTTATAATTTGAACATCTTTGAAACCACCTAATTTATCATCATCATCACCACAAAAATTTGAATTTTCTATAAAATACTGTAGTTTCTGACATAGTGCATAGATATCCTAAAAGGGGGAAAAAGTAAAGTTCAGTTTAACTACACACAAGTAAAGGATAATAAAAAGTATCTGTATGTATAAAAAAATAAATCAACATAAAAAATCTCTATTTAAATTCTCAACAGAACACAGAAAGGAAACAACCTGGGCCCAATTTATATGTCCTGAATTGTAGTCCTATCTAGTTCACCTCCCTTACTAATTTAGGAATACCATAACTTCTATTTGCCTTGATTTTTCTCATCTATAAATGGGAAGAGATAAAACCTGCCCCACTAAGCTTATAGGGACTTGAGAGGATTAAATAAAATAATAGATGTGAAAGCACTCTGAAAACTTTAAAACACTATTTCAAGTATTATTACTACAGTGAAAATGAAACCCCCTAAGTATTATGATAATCTATAATTTGAGAAGACATGAGTCTGGGGAAGCAAGACTCTTTAATCTTTTAATTAAAGCTGTAACAGATGATTAACCTGATTCTTGCGTATGATGCTAATTAAACTGTTTCTCTAATGATTAAATTTGTAAGCCACTGGAAAAGTTAGCTCCCAGAAAGAGTCACAAAAGGACCCAAAGAAAATCGATAGTATCTACATAAATTATAACCAAATATAATAGATTTTGCAAAAATCAACTACAGTGCAAAGAAGTCATCAAATTCCCCCAAAATCTTTCAAGTTCCCTCAGTCAAAAAAAAAATTGAAATCTAAGAAGTCCAAATTACCACCTCTGAATGACACAAACTATCAAAATGAAAGGAATGTTGGTATTTATCAATACAAACAGATCTGTCAGCAAGAAATAAACATCTGAGTGAAACCCATCTTTGACACTAATCATCAAAAGAAACTGGCTACTGAAGTACTCTCTGAAATAACTCAGTCAGAAAAAACTGGAAAAAAACAAACCCCAGAAGAAACAAATGGTGTTTCTAGTTTCATTCCACATTATGCTTAGAATGTATACACACATTTTTATTACCTATATGTTGAAGTGATATTTTATTCCATACCTTCTGCCAAGGATCTGCTTTACTTTCATGACTGTATTGGAAATATTTCTTATTCTACTTTGTTTTGCTGCCAATCCAACAACCTGAAAAAGAGCAATATATTTATTACAATGCATGTAATTTTCACTTATTTCAAAGCAAAAATGTGAGGGGGAATAGTACCTCTTCATTTTCTGAGTAGGCAACAACAGCTGGAGTAACTCTGTCACCCGCATCATTTGCAACCACATCAGCCCGGCCATCCTGGAGAAAAATATATGAGTTACTTTGAATTAAATATATAGACTCATAGGACATATTCAGACATATGTGGGTCAGTGATAATTTGCCATCTATGTGGGAAGAAATATTGATCTAGCAATATTTTAAACTTGTAGACTTAATTGCAACTATTTCTTCGATTTTATGAAAGGCCAACATTCCACAAAGAACTGCCTCATTCCCCCCCCCCCTTCTCTGCACAGTCAATAATGAAAACAAACATAACCACCTTTCTATATCCAATAATAAGTGTTATTTCACCACCCTTTCTCCTTCTCTTCCTTCCCCTACAAATACCTCTTTCTTCACTTTTCTACATATGATGAAGGGGCACTAACCCTTTGGCTTTTCCTGACAAGTCATCTGACACTTAAGCTAGCGTCAGGGGAGTCGAGTATTATGGTTCCTTCCGCCTCCCCCGACGAGGAAGACCACCACCGCTTGTCACGCTCTCTTCTTTCCAGAAAGGCCAAGCCAAGTAGACCGCGCACCACCAACTCGCTCCGCACGCCGCGCAGGATCAACCACAGCTCCAGCCGCCGATCACGGCCACCCCGCCCTTTCCCGGCAAAGGTCCCCAAACCTCCGGGCCTCCTGGGGCCG
>NW_005370156.1:509688-510378 GCF_000412655.1 Myotis brandtii
GCGGCTGGCTTTCCAGAGCCGCCGGCGATGAGGCCGGCCCTTTGCTTGGAAACTTCCCCGCAGTAAAGCCTCGCCGCGCGCCGTTCCTCGGCCGGCGATACGCCGTTCCACGCCGTAGGTGACCGGAGACCTGGACACGCACTCGGACAACGGGTGGCTGACACCGGGCCCGCAGGCCAGCCCCCCACTCCCTCACCTTATAGACGGCCACGCAGGCTGAAGTGCAGCCCAGGTGAACTCCGATGGCCGCCATGAGGCGGCAGAGAAGGCGGCAGCAGCAGAGCGGTCCCCCGCCGACTACAGGTCTCCGGCTCCCAACAGCCCCATCAGGCACCGCGGAGACTCCACGTTCCCGCCCGCCCACTGCGTCGGTCCGAACGCCGCGGCCTCCCGCGTTGTCGCCAATCAGCGTGAAGGTCCCGCCTCTCGCACTGCAGTCGACGAATAGCTTTCCTGCGCCTGTACCTGCCCCGCAGAAGCCGCACGGCGTGTGCTGTAGTGCGCACGCGCAAATCAGGGTTTTTCTATAAAAAGGAAAGGGCTCCTTCACCCCGCCGGGTGTTTTGCCCCTTCGCTGAGAGCCAATGGTAACTTAGGCGAGTGTGGGTTGAGTGAGTTGCGTCATTAGTCCCAGCAACTCCGGGCTCGCTGCGCTCCCCAGCTTCCGGCGCAGCCTCACGCCTGCGTCGC
>NW_005370156.1:510659-530894 GCF_000412655.1 Myotis brandtii
CCGGCGCTGGGCCAGGAGCCCGGGGGGCGCCCGGGGGCCGACTGTGAAGGTGAGCGGTGTGAGACCTGCTTGCATGGCGGTGGCACCGCGCTGCACCAGCCCGTTGTTGGCTTTGGCTTCTTTGGGCCGTGGCTGTAAATAATCTTTCACTCCGAAAACGCGGGCCCCGTCTCGTTTCCGAGCCCCTGCGCCCGTGCCCAGGCAAAAGTGAGAGCCGGGCCCGGCACCTTATGACAGACTGCGTGGTCTAGGCTGGTGGGCTTGGATCTGGGTTCGATTTTGTGCGGCTACATTCTGACGACCAAGGTGCCGAATTGAGTCAGCTGCTCCTAACCGGCGACATTTGCCTCTCCTTGCGCAGGCGATGTCTTTTAAGTTTAAATTAGTTTGCAACTCCCCAGTGGAAAATAAAACACGACAGGCTGTAATTGAGTTGAGGTGGCTTAACTAAGGGCTATGAGGACATAACGTTTGTTTTGTTATGACTACAGGGAAAAGTTGCTTTACAAAGGAGTATATTAACTTCTTAGAGGAGAAACACAGAAGAACGATTCCTTTTCCGTTCATAGAATCTCAGCTGCGGACTTAAAGTCAGAACACGTGCCCTCTGGCTCTGTGGTGGACTTACCTGGTTCTGGCAGAAATCATTGTGATAATACCTCCTTCAGAGGGCCAAGATAAAAGCTACACTAGTTTATTTCTCCTGCAATACCTCCACGATCCAGTCATTGAAATAATTTAAATGCATATCCTCACCCTTCTGTTAGCTTGCAATCTATAATTACGTAACAGGAAATTGTAAATACACAGTATATGTTGAATGAATGGGTAAATACACAGTATATGTTGAATGAATGGGTACACATAGTCTATATTACAACTAAATAAGGCCTCAGAATTGAAGCCAAATTTTCTGTTAGCCCTGCAATAATTAAACTTTTCTCCAGAAGTTAAAAATGTCTACACGGTTTACTTTTTAAAAACTTTATGTAGATACTTACTTAGCTAAGTTATAATTTTGTCCTACACATTTAATGCAGAATTTGTGAGGCATAAACAATTGATTAGTCATCAGAATGTATTTTCTGGAGCTTCTACCTAAAAACATTCCAGAAGAGCCAGCGCATCTGGATTAATTAAATGTGAAACTTATGCCATCTTTCCTGAATTTACTATAGCATATTGTGATTATTAACTTGCATGTCTAACCTGGGTGTGTATTTCCTTTGTTAGATAAAGAAGTTACAGAATTACAGCAAAGGAAGTACTAGTTTTAAAGTTAAGAAATAGATTGTAGATCCGGCTCTCTTACTGCATATGAGTATTATTAACCACTTAATCTCCCTCAAGGTATAAGATTAAAATGCCATATGCATACTATAAGGCAAAGGTAAAATACTGATCAGTCCATGAGCCGCCTGGACCTATGGAAATGTTAAGTTCACAAAACGTTTTTAAAAACATTTAAATCAATTGGTTACTTTTTCAATTGGAAGACTTCATATTTAAAAATTCAGATTTCTGCCTTTTCTTAAAATTCAGGTGACCTGTTATTTTGAAATAATTATAGATTTGCTTATGGAACTATTTTAATAATTTAAAAAAGCCCACAACAAATAAAATAGTATGGTTATCTGGTTATAGCAATAAATACATGCCAGAAACTTAAGTTATTAATTTGTTAGGTCAGTGGTCGGCAAACTCATTAGTCAACAGAGCCAAATATCAACAGTACTTCTTCAAAATAGACTCGCCCAGGCTGAAAACTGACTTCTGCATATGGGCCACGAAGTTTCAATCGCACTGTACACGCGCCCACACGTGGTATTTTGTGGAAGAGCCACACTCAAGGGGCCAAAGAGCCGCATGTGGCTTGTAAGCCGCAGTTTGCCGACCACGGTGTTAGGCAATTTATGGTGAGGTAAGCCCAAGGAATAAACTTTCATTCTTATCTTGACTTCTCTGTGGCATGGGACACCACTGACTTCTTTCTCTTTCAGAAACTTCCTTCTCTTGATGGTGTTGATACTGTATGCTTTTTTCTTGCCTTTGCTTCCTGTCTCTGTGCCCACTTGTTCATGGTTTCTTTCTTATTCTCTAGCCAGGTCTTCAGTATTAGAATTTTCCGGAGTTCTGTCTTCGGCCCTCCTCTCCTCTCATTCTACACACTCTTCTATACAATCGGAATCCACCTAACTATGGTCTGATTAATCCCAAATATTTATATCTAATCCTACTCCTTTTGAGAGTCCCAGAACTTGCATCCAATTGACTACTGGATATCCCCACTTAGATATCTTATATCTCAAACTCAACAGAGTCACAAACCAAAGTCATCATCTCCTCCCTTCTCAGTCTCCAAAACCTGTTATGCTTATGGTGACAGTATCTACCTGGTAAACTAGACTAGACTTTTCTTCCTCCCTGATCCCCTATGTCCATCAGTCACTATGTCCATTTATTCTACCTTCTGGTTGTCTCCTTTCTCCTTCCCCAGCTCCATTGCCTTGTTAAAGATATTCACCATTTTTATCTTCCTTCTGCCACAGCAGCATCCTTCTTGCCACCTTTCTTCCTCCACTCTAGTCTACAGCAGTGTTACTATGTTACTCCCTTATTTAATATCTTTTAGTGGTCTCCCACTTTCCCCCAGGTCTGTGCTTCTATATTTTCCCCACAGTATCTAGTATAGTTCTCCTAGTGTTCAGTAATTGTTCTGAACAAAGGTATGCATATATGTTGTCATTAATCCACAGTGGGATCCAGTTAAAGGAGTCTTGAAGTTGACTTTTGCCTTGAGAGCATTTGCTGCACAGCAATCTGAACTTAGGTTTTCATGGCTTTGGGTACATTGAAGAGAATAAAAGACAAAGTGAGGACTCTCCCAAGTTAGAAGTGTAATACTAGGTTCTTCCCCTTTCCCCTCCCTAATTAATTAGGAACTCCAAAGAACTAGACCTTCATTATAAAAGGTAAGGGTGTGTGTGTGTGTGTGTAAGAACAACTCTACTACCATCTTCAAACTAAAAAGGAATTGTATTACTTGAATTTTTAAGGATTAACGGGGGAAACAAAAATATCTCCAGATAATTAATAATCACAAGCTAATCCACATATAGGCTGAAGCCCAAATTCATATAATATGGATGGTTCAAAACATTGCAAATTGATCATTTAATTTAAAGGGATTTCAAGCAAACATCAACAAATGCCAGTCTTACCTATAGGAATCCACCTTCTACCTAGTCCTCAAAGAATTCCCACAGCCGAAGTTCCAAGAAATAAAGCTTATATTCAGAAAAATGACAAACCCATGGAGAAGAAAAGCACCATAAGTGATAGCCAGTTGAGACAAGAGACAGAAGAAGCACACCAGAAAAGGCTTCAGGTATTGGAATTACTAAGGATCTATAATAATAAAAGCGTAATATGCTAATTATACTGGACAGCTGAATGACCTTCTGAATGAAGCCAGGGCTGTGAGGGCTGAGCCCCTTGCATGAATTTCGTGCTTCGGGCCTCTAGTAGAATATAAAAGGTATATCATGTTTAAAGAAACAAAGGAAGGGATTGAAGATATAAATAAAGGCAGGAAGCAATTAATAAAAGTCCAACCATATTTGGAAGAAAAACACAACCTTCTACAAATAGAAATTAATGGTGTTAACAGTAGATTACACAGCTGAGAAAAGAATTAGTGATCTAGAAGATTGAAGTAATTAAGAAGGAATCATTGAGATTTAAGAAAATTTATGAAAGGAAGATGAAGGTACAATGAGGATACAAAATAATTCCAACATAGGTTAACTGGACTTCCAGAAGAAGAGGAGGATAGCTCAATTTTCCAAACTCATGAATGTCATCAATCCACAGATTTGGAAGTCCAATATGCTCCAAACCAAAGAAATAAAATTATATGACTAGTATCTATACTAATAAAAGGGTAATATGCTAATTAGACCAGATATTTTCCGGACATCCTTCTGGACAAAGCCACGGTGGCGGGGGACGAGGCAGAGGCAGTTAGGGGCAATCAGGCCAGCGGGGGAGGGTAGTTAGGAGTTAGGGGTGATCAGGCCTGCGGGATTGGACCTAAACTGGCAGTCGGACATCCCCTGAGGTGTCCCAGATTGGAGAGGGTTCAGGCCGGGCTGAGGGCCTCTCCCCGCCCCCCTCCCCCGTGCATGAATTTCATGCACCAGGCCTCTAGTCATATAATAAATGAATTGGAAAAAAAAAGAAAAGAAAATCTTAACCACAGTCAGAGAAAAAAGACTGATGACCTTCAAAAGAATGGCGATTAGATTGACAGATGAATTAGCAATGCTTTAAAGGTCCAAGGTCCCACAGGTAGTAGGTAGTAAAGCCAGAATTTGGAACCAGGGAGGCTGACATCAGAGCCTGAGCACCAAAAGTTTGCAGGTTCAATTCCCAGTCAGGTTGTGTATAGAAGACAATCATTGATGTTTCTCTCTTGGATTTTTTCTCTCTCTTCCTCTCTCTAAAATCAATAAGCATATTCTCGGGTGAGGATAAAAAAAAATCATGCTGGTTAGAATTTAGAATGTGAGTCAGTTTATAGCAATCCTCTGGCTAGGTGGTACTACAAATGCTGGTGAAAAAAATAAAAATATCATAAAAGAACCAAAGAGCTGGCAAGATAGAAAGACTGAATAGAACAAAGTGGAAAGGAAAGCAGCAATTCTGAGAGATAAATTGAGCTTACAGTCATTTTGCCTTGAGGACATTGGCCAGTCAGTGTAAAGGTGACCTTTGGTGTGAGGGATATAGAAGACTTGTTTTAAGTGGCAAATCTATCTACTAGAACTCTTTCACATTAACCTGGGTTCTCCAAAGGATTTCTTCCTCAAAGTAAGGATGAATAAGTAGTAAACCTAACCCATCCTTACTCATAAAAGACCATAAGGAAATTTTCCTTGATGTTGAGCAGGGTAGAAGAAAAGGAAAAGGAAAACATCTCTGAGAGATTTTAACCACAAGATGTCCCTCACTTGAATTTGCAGTCAAAATTCACATCAATTCTCCAAAAAACTTCAAAGTATTTACTTAGTTTAATGAAGTCCCAGTTAGGCCTGATAAATACAAACACAAATCCTTTATGGAAAGAAGGCATCTTTATCTTAGGTCTCACATAATCTCCACAAATATGTTCCAAGGACTATGGGCATCATGCAGTACAAAATAACCAAGCACACAAAGAAACAAGGCACCAGGAGCAAGAATCATAGAACAAAAAAAAAGAAACATGGTCATGAACATTTAGAGATCAGAATTATCAGACACAGATGATAAAACAATCATATAATCTCAACTTGAAAATATCTGCAGGAAATAGGAAACTATAGGAATTGACCTAGCATATTTGAAAAAAGAACTAAAGAGAACTTCTAGAAATAAAAATTTTAAAAAATTTAATGGATTTAATAATAAAATATAGACAGCTAATAATGGAGTAGGTTAAATAGAACTTGATTCCTCAAAGCGTGTTCTTCATATCAGCAGTGCTGGCATCTCTTAGTAGCTGGTTGGAAATGCAGAATCTTGGGTCCTATTCCAGACCTATACATTAGAATCCAAACTTTAACAAATCTCTAGGTTATTAATATGCACATTAAAGTTGATCTAAGATGAGGCCAGAGAGTCTTCATTTCTAACTCCCAGGTGATGCTAATGGTATTAAACCAAGAACCACAGTCTGAGTACCAAAGAACTAGAAGTTGGCTATGGGTGTTGTTGCCTGTCATAAGAATTCTACATAATGCAGCACACAGCAACGGAAGAATGGAAAATAAGAAAGATTAAGAGTTATGAGAACAGATTGAGAAGATCCAAAATATGTGTAAGTGGAGTTCTGAGTTTTTGTCTCCTCCTTTCTGAAGTGCATCATTTAGTAATTATCCTACAGTGCTTCACACATAGTAAGTGCTCAGTAAATATTTATTCATTGAGTAAATTAATGTATCAAATGAACATAGTTTAAATGACTTTAAGTGTCTAGTTTGTGCATTAGAGTGATTTATAGATCTTGCCTCATTTATAGACAGATAGAGAATACATGATAATTGGGGCCTGGGGGACAGAGCATATTACCCAATTTTAATTAATACCATGAATTAAGAGGAAGGATGGAGAGAACCAAGGGTCTATATCCTCTCTAATTTTCCTTGCTATATTTCCATGGAAGTCTCTTTCTAATATTAGAGCTATTGATTTCCAGCATAGGCTTCTTGCCTCTGTTTCCTTCATGACTTGCATGCCCCATTTTAGAAAGTAACATGGGAAAGCATCCTCCTCCTATTATAGGGTAACCCAATGGATAATTGTGGGCCGAGTCACACCACCTGGGGTCTAATTCCTTCTCTACCACTAATTGGGCAAGTTAATTGGCCTCTCTTTGACTCAGTTTTTTTTAATCTGTAAAATGAGGATAGTAATGTATCTACATCATAGCTTTGTTCTGGGACTTAAATGAATTAGTATATGTAAAGTGCTTAGAATGATGCCAGCACCGTAAATGTCCAACACATGTTGGCTATGGGTGTTGTTGCCTGTGCCTCTTTTGAGCTCCATCTATTCACTGGCTCTTGATACTATAATCCTATATAATAAAGGGCTAATATGTTAATTAGACTGGACAGCAGGACAACCTTCTGGACGAAGCCGAGGCTGTGAGGCCAAGGCAGAGGGCCAAGGCAGCCAGGGCTGCGAGGGCCAAGCTCCTTGCACAAATTTTGTGCATGGGGTCTCTAGTCCTATATAATAAAAGGCTAATATGCAAATTGTCCCCTCCAGTGTTTGACTGACTGGGAGTTCAACAGCTCGCTATGATGTGCACTGACCACAAGGGGGTGGCGTGGAACGAAGGAAGGCCCCGGCCAGCAGCCCACAGCTAGCAGCTGGCAGCCAGGGGAAGGAAGGCTCCGATCGACCCTGATCGCCGGCCAGGCCTAGGGACCCTACCTGTGCATGAATTTTGTGCACTGGGCCTCTAGTCAAATATAATTGTTCAAATTGGGGTTTCACCTCAGGCTCATAATAATGGAACATATAGACTTATGCAGATTACCAAGGGGCTTTATTCAAGATACACATTCAGGTTTTTTCTGTGCTTAAACTAAGATGTCCCTTAGAGTCATATAGTAGGAGACTTCTATTGACATCAGTGGATAGATCTTCTAGATAGAAAATCAAGAAGGAAACATCCACCTTAAATGACACACTAGATCAGTTGGATTTAATTGACATCTTCAGAGCATTTCACCCCAAAGCAGAAGAATATACATTTTTTTCAAGTACACATGGAACATTTTCTAAGCTAGACTACATGTTAGGACACAAAACAAGTCTAAATAAATGTAACAAGATTGAAATTATATCTAGCATTTTCTCTGGCCATAATGGTATGAGACTAGAAATCAATCACAAGAAAAAAAATCTGAAAAACACATAAAGACATTGAGGCTGAATAATAAGTTACTAAATAATGAGTGTGTTAACAATGAGATCAAGGGAAAAATAAAAAGATACCTTGAAACAAATGAAAATAAGAACCAACAACTTAAAATCTACAGAACACAGTGAAAGCAGTCCTAAGAGGAAAATTCATAGCATTACAGGCCTATCTCAAGAAAAAAGAAAAATTTCATACAATCTAACCTTGCATTTAAGGGAACTAAGAAAAGAACAACAAACAAAGCCCAAAGTGAGTAGAAGGAAAGGAATAATAATGATAGAGCAGAAATAAATAAAATAGGGTCTAAAAAACCCCACACAATTCAAAATATCAATGAAACCAAGAGCTGGTTTTTTAAAAAGATAAGAGTGACAAACCTTAACCAGACTCATCAAGAAAAAAAGAGAGAGGACCCAAATAAATAAAATCAGAAATGACAGTAGGGAAGTAACAACTGACACCACAGAAATACAAAGGATTATAAGAAAATATTGTGAATAACTATATACTAACAAATCGGACAATCTGGAAGAAATAGACAAATTCCTAAAAACATATAACATTTCAAAACTAAACCAAGAAGAAAACAAAGGTCTGAACAGACTGATTACAACTAATAAAATTGTAGCAGTAATCAAAAACTCCCAACAAATGGAAAGGCTGGACCAAATGGCTTCACAGGTGAATTTTACCAAATACTCAAAGATGAAGTAACACTTGCCCTTCTCAAACTATTCTAAACAATTCAAGTAGAGAGAAAACTCCCAAATTCATTTTATGAAGCCAACATTATCTTAATTCTAAAACCAGATAAAGACACTACAAAGCAAGAAAATTGTAGGTCAATATTCCTGATGAACATAGAAGTAAAAATCCTCAAAAAAATATTAGCAAAAAATTCTAGCAATACATTACAGGTCATACACCATGATCAACTGGGATTTATTCTGGGGATGCAGGGTTGTTACAACATCAGCAAATCAATTAACGTGATACACAACATAAATAAAATGAAGGGTAAAAATCTTATAATGATATCAACAGATGCAGAAGAAGCTTTTGACAAAATCTAGTACCCATTTATGATAAAAACAACCAACTTTCAGCAAAGTGGGAATAGAGGGAACATATATTAACATAAATGACATTATGACAAACATAAATGACAAATCCACAGCTAACATCATATTCAATGGGTAAAAACTAAAAGCATTTCTCCTGTGATCAGGAACAAGGCAGGGATGTCCACTTTCACCATTCTTTTTCAACATAGTACTGGAAGTCCTTGTCAGAGCAATCACACAAGAAGAAGAAATAAAAGGCATTCAAATTGGAAAGAAAGAAGTAAAACTGTCATTATTTACAGATGACATGATACTGTCTTTAGAGAGCCCTAAAGATTCCACCAAAAAACTACTAAAACTGATAAATGAATTCAGTAAAGTAGCAGATACAAAAATAAATATTTAGAAATCAGTTGCATTTTTATTTGCCAATAATGAATTATCAGAAAGGGAGACAAAGAAAATCCCATTTACAATTTCATCAAAAGAAATAAAATATCTAGAAATAAATTTATCCAAGAAAGTAAAAAACCTATACTTGGAGAATTATAAGACATCGAGGAAAGGAATTGAAGAGGATACAAATAAATGGAAGCAGACACAGTGCTCATGGACAGGAAGAATTAATATTGTTAAATGTCCATGCTACCTAAAGCAATCTATAGGTTCAACGCAATTCCTATCAAAATACCAATGACATATTTTACAGAACTAGAACAAATAGTCCAAAAATTTATATGGAGCCACAAAGTCCCCAAATAACTACAGAAATCTTGAGAAAGAAGAACAAAGTGGGAGGAATCACACTACCTGATATCAAACTATACTACAAGGTTACAGTAGTCAAAGCAGCATGGTACTGGCAAAAAACAGACATACAGATCAATGGAACAGAAAAGAGAGCCCAGAAATAAATCCATGCCTGTTCGATCAACTACTATTTGACAAAGGAGTCAAGAACATACAATGGGATAAAACCTGTTTCTTCAATAGTGGTATTGGGAAAATTGGACAGATATGTGCAAATAAATGAAACTAGATCACCTTCTTACACCATATACAAGAGTAAAGTAAAAACGGGTTAAAGACTTAAATGTAAAAACTCAAAAGCATAAAACTCCTAGAAGAAAACATAGGCAGTAAAATCTCTGACATCTCTCTTAGCAATATTTTTTTATATATCCTCAGGCAAGGGAAACAAAAGAAAAAATAAGCAAATGGAACTACATCAAACTAAAAAGTTTTGCACAGTCAAAGAAACCATCAACAAAAGGAAAAGACAACCTACCGAAAGGGAGAACAAATTTACCAATTATACATCTGCAAAGGGGTTAATATTCAATATTCAGAAAGAACTCATACAACTCAACACCAGAAAAGCAAACAACCCAATCAAAAAATGGGCAGAGGACCTGTAGAGACACTTTTCCAAAGAGAACATAGAGATGGCTAATAGACATGTGCAAAGATGCTCAACATTACTAATCAGAGAAATGTGAAATATCCCACAATGAGATATCACCTTACACCTGTCAGAATGGCTGTCATCAATAAATCAACAAACAATAAGTGTTGGTGAGGATATGGAGAAAAGGTAACCCTTATGCACTGTTGGTGAGAATGCAGATTTGTACAGCCACTATGGAAAACAGTATGGAGTTTCCTCAAAAGATTAAAAATGGATCCAGTGATTCCACTTCTAAGTATATATCCAAAGAAATCCAAAACACTAATTTGAAAGAATATATGCCCCCTTATGTTTATTGCAGCATTATTTATAATAGCCAAGATATGGAACCAACCCAAGTGCCCTTCAATAGATGAGTGAATAAAAAAGTGGTGGTACATATATAAAATGGGATAATACTTGGCCATAAAAATGGATGATATCTTCCTATTTGCAATAGCATGGATGGATTTAGAGGGAATTATGCTAAATGAAATAAGTTAGAAAAAGACAAATACCATATGATTTCACTTATATGTTGAATTTAAAGAGAAAATAAATGAACAAACAAAATAGCAACAGACTCATAGATACAGAGAACAGACTAGTGGCTTCCAGAGGGGAGAGGGTTGAGACTCTGGGTGAAAAAGTGAAGGGATTAAGAAGTGCAAGTTGGTGGTTAAAATTAGTCATGGGGATATAAAACACAGCATAGGAAATCTAGTTAATAATATTGTAATAACTATGTATGATTCCAGGGCGACCACTGCTAAAGTATATGATTATCTAACCACTATGCTGTACACCTGAAACTAATACAAAGTAATATTGAATGTAACCCCCATCCCTAAAACTAAGATGTCCAAAGCATTATATCCTATAAAAAGCTGTATTTTCTTTTAGGGTCAGCCAAAATTTGTAGGAATATTCTAATTTCAGGTGGAACTTGGTTCTGAAGATGGATTGATTGATTCTATAAACTTATATTACTCAAAGCCCAATCCTAAGCTAATGACTACCGGCCCAAATCATTCTTCCTAAAATGTTAATTCATTGTCACAATGCATTAAATCATACTTACATTTTTATTTGGTGAGTAGGACATAGCTGTGGTAGTGTTTATTTTGTATATAAATACATAATTTCTTTGTTCTTTCTAGTATGTGAAGAATTCTTGAACCGATTCTACAATTCCTTGATAGCCAGAGGAATTAACTTTTCTCTGGACACCATAGAAAAAGAATTGGTCAGCTTTTGCTTGGGCGTCAAAGGAAAAGAAAACCGCCTGGTATGGTAAATTTTCACCTTGTACTTGAGGGAAAGTGCTGATACTTTCACTTCTTATCTTGGACTTAATGTCCTCCTGCTTAGATGCTGGCCTCAGGCATGTTCACTGTAGAGAGCAAGCAGAAATTGATCATTCAGTGAAATGCAGTCATATGAATTTTCATCTAGAATACATCTGATTTTATTTTGCTTTTGGAATAAACCACAGACAACTAAGCACATATTTTCTTAATAAAATTATACAATTGAGTGTCTAATTGAGAATTTACTGTCCTGAGTTAAGAATGGATAGACTTTCTATTTCTTACCGAGACAATGAGTTCAACCTTTCCAAATATTTTATATTATTATTTATATATAACCAATGAAATTTCCTTGTAATGGTGTTTGCATAGTGTTTCCTGGGTATACACAAATGACTTTTTAAATAAACTGGTTTACATCACTAAAAACAATCTTAGGGCAATTCCTTTTCCCTAAAATTGTCATTTTAAATTTCCAGTTAAAGTTGCATTGCTGACAGCTCACCTCTGACACATTTAAAACTCTCAGCATTTATTTGTACCATTAAGTTTTATATTTTTAAATGTGAAATGCTTAAGTTGGGTAGCTTGAAAGGCAGTATAACATGAAAAAGTGCACTGACTGTAGAGCCAAAATGCTAGATCTTAAAAAAATTAATCTCTTCAACTTGCTAGCTGAGTGACCTTCAGTTGGCTTGGGTATAAAATGGGGATAATAATAGTACTTACTTCACAGGATTGTTGTGATAATTAAATAAGTCAATACCTGTAAAGCCCTGAGAGCAGCGCCTGGCACAAGGAAAACACTCAGCAAGCCTTGGAGCATCATGTGAACTGCCGGGCACTTCTAATTAGGATGATCATGGCAATGCGGTCATTTGTTTTCTGGTGTCTTAGCAGGGCTTGAAATTTAATAGCGGGGCCATGAAAACTAGGTTAACCTCTTTCTTACTTTTCAAAACCGTATCACTTGCTTTGGGCCACTAAATTCTCTTCATTCTCCATCAGTGCTATTATCTAGGAGCAACAAAAGATGCAGCCACAAAGATCCTAAGTGAAGTCACTCGTCCAATGAGTGTGCACATGCCTGCAATGAAGATTTGTGAGAAGCTCAAGAAGATGGACAGTCAGATCTGTGAGCTGAAATATGGTATAATGGAGTCAAGTCTTTTTTCCCCTAGGATGTGTGAAGTATTGCCAATTCTCAAAACAGGCTATTTTTTCTAAAAAGTCAGTGTTAGAAGGAAAGAAATTCTTCATTTGTCATTATGTTGTTAGGCTGCTGAATGATACTTAATGTCTCTTGATCTTTTTTGGGGAGTAAGAGAAATAAATACTGGCATAATCAGTGTAGGTAAAACTGTCATCCCAAATAGGAAAGTTTAAGCTCTTATATCACCAAGGCAGTGTCAACTGTGTATGTCAAGGAAAAATTCAAAATATTGAGGGAATAACTACTCATGGTAATTTAGCTCTTGGCAACCTATTAAGGAAAGCTGCATCTATTTAAATATTCAAAGGTGATGTAAAGACTTTGAAGTTTTAAATGTGTGTGTACTGTTTCCCTTAGATTTGCCTATTATTCTGCCAGCTTTAAATTTTGGGAAATAGGTTATTCACTTCAAATCAGGTTTTGCCGATGAAATGTCCTTATTGAGGGTGCCTAAAATAAACAGTGAGGAAAGAAAGATGTCTTATTTAAATTATTATCATTGGCCTTCTACAGTTCACATAGATAAATCTATTCTTATACTGAAACTTTCTATCTGGGCCAGCCTTATTGGGTAGATTGAGTAGGTATGATAAATGCTGGGGGGATTCCTCCCTTAGCCTAGCCTTAATACCTGAAATTCCACCAGTAGAGACCCATTTCTTTTGTTCAAGTCATTGTTTTATGTTACATACCAGTGTAGTATTGTAAACTACCTAATTAACACCCAGCTCTGAATTATTTTCTAACATAGCTGTGTAATATGCCTATGGACCATAACTACATAGCTGGCTTTAAATAGGTTTAAGGTTGGAAGGTACCAAAAATCCCAGGTCTCTCAATTTGCCAAGGCAGGCCCTAATTTCCAGGATAGTGATTATGGGACAGGCATCTTTTTTTATTGGCTTTCAAGTAATGAAGTAGAGGCAGGAATCACTGAGTCCATATAAACAGTAGTCTTGAAAGGGACAAACTTATGCTGATTCTTTAATTCAACAACTTTATTTTGAATATCTTCTATTATGTGCCAGAGATGTTACTGGGTTCCTTGAATAATAGAAAAATTAATAATATATTATTAAGAAATGAGTATCAACCTTTTTCTTGTAGTTTTGGGGTGTCATAGTGGTTTCCCATTTTTAAAATTAATACCAGATTCCAAGTTCTTTAGAAAAGCTCAAGGAAACTACTGACACTTGAAAGAAAGTATATTTCTCCTTCAACCATTTATCTTGAATAGACCACTAGTTCTTATTTTTTGTTCCCTACTTATTGTTGGCAAGAAAATTGAGATTGAACAGGGGCCTTTGAGCTGTGGGATATTAATAATTTGGGCTATAAATGCTTCTACTTATAAAGGCATTCTTCAAGTCATCCATGAAATTATGATCAAGGTAAGTGTAGAGTTGGATATGTTTTCAATTAGGAAGGTGTCATTTGGTTTTTTACCTGAAAAAATATTTTTGCTTGTTCTGTATCTTAAAAAGATGGGGATCACTATAAAAATTTAAGGGTGGCTGACCCTTTCATCTGTATCTGACCCTCCAAATAAACAAGGCTTTAAAATCCAACTTTTATTATTTTTCCAGGTTTATTGAGATATAATTGACTTAAAACATTGTATAAATTTAAGGAAAATTACTCCTTTCTGTTAGGGAAATTATAATCATAAGTATATTATAGATAAGCTTAATTTATTTTTCTGTTTTGGGGCTTGACAATAGAGAAGTAGTTGAGTCTTAACATTCTCTGCAGACAATCTGTAAACAGGGAAATGGTAGTCTTGCTAAAGGAGTTAGATGTTGGTGACAAATGTTATTGGCAAGAATGTTAGAAGCCAGATTGGCTGGCACTGAAGCACCAGCATTAGAGAAGTGGGTATCCTCCAAAGGACTGTAAGTGAATGCTGTGATAAATTAGTAATTCCAGTAGGGGTCGGGGATCAGGCGAGGTTAAGCAAAAACAAATAAGGATCAATAAAAATGCTCCTAAATATATTCATGTGTTTGGATTTCTTTATATTTGTATTTAAAGACTTGATAGTGCTTTGTAAATGTATGCTTGTTTTACTGAAGACATATCTATATATATATATAAAGAGCCAGGGTCCATAACATCGCAACGACCAAGGCTCAACCGAACACTAGAAGTCAGTGTCTGCAGCCGGTGTGGTGCAGCGACCCAGCACTGACTGCCAAGGGGGCTGCGGATCAGGCCCAGAGAGAGGCCTGCAGAGAGAGAGGCAGGGTCTGATCCACAGCCTCTGTGGCAGCTATTGATCAGCCCTTGCCTCTCTCTCCGGGCTTCACCAGCAGCTGTGCCTTTGTTTTTCTCCGGGACTCTGGGTGGGGGGTGAGGCTGCTGATCAGCCCCGCCTCTTTTATCAGGCCCAGAGATAGGCCCAGAGATGCTGACGGGCATAGAAACTGGCATAGAAACTGACCAATCAGAATCAAATCTGGGTGAAGTGCCAGGAGCCAATGACTGCCTAGGAGGCGGAGATTTTGATGCTGACTGGCATAGAAACCGACCAATCAGAGCCTAATCTGGGTGAACTGCGAAAGCAGAACCTAAGGTGGGAGCTCAGGAGGGGTTTTAAGGGCAACAGCTGTTTGGTATAAGGTGTAAGAAAGTGGTTCAATATTTTAATGACCGCTTTGGCAGTATAGTGCATATGGCTCTCTATCAGTCCAGATATAGGGATTATATGTTTTTGTCTGTGAAGAGCATCTCCTCCTGCTGAAAAAGGCTTTTCTCCCCCATTTAAGCAATCCTAGCCTATATAATCTATCTATTCTAATAAAAGGGTAATATGCTAATTAGACCGGGTCAACTGACCATCTTGCAGACATCCAACTTCCTTCCAGACAAAGCCATGGTGGTGGGGGCCAAGGCAGAGGCAGTTAGGGGTGATCAGGATAGCAGGGGAGGGCAATTGGGGGTGATGAGTCAGGCAGAAGCAGTTAGGGGCAATCAGGCCAGCAGGAGAGGGCCAGTGGGGGTGAGATCAGGCTGGCAGGGGAGGGCAGTTGGGGGCGATCAGGCAGGCAGAGGCAGTTGGGGGCGATCAGCCAGGCAGGCAGGCAGGCAGGTGAGCGGTTAGGAGCCAGTGATCCCAGATTGTGGTCAGTCATCCTCCAAGGGGTCCCTGATTGGAGAGGGTGCAGGCTGAGCTGAGGGAACCTCCCAACCCCCGCCCCCCTGCACGAATTCCGTGCACCAGGCCACTAGTCTTTACATAGAAAGTGAGCCATAACTTTCTAGTTATTTATGACCTATGGATTTCAGCTGGACACACACAGTTTGTCCCAAGGCATCCCTTTTTATTGGTTTCCTTCTTTTACCTTAGGAGTGGCAATTAGAATGTGCTGCTGTTATTTTAGGATTGTTGATCTTGAGAAGGCATGGGGCAGTAGCAGGTATTGCAAAGCTACACTTTTGAAGCCCCCGTTTTGAAGCAAGTATAATTCCATGAAGAGAAAGTCTGATAGAACAACTTATCCCAATAGCTCTATCTATATACACTTTCCTTAGGTTCTTGATTTCCATAGAGATTGGAATTGTTCTCCACTTTGGATCATAAGGTTGCCAGCACCCAGATTGAGTAACACCGTTTGCTTTTCTAAACGTTTCAGAGTTGTTTTTTTTAAAAATTTGTGTTTTTCCTTTTTGTCATTTAGAAAAGAAATTAGACTTAGCATCAGTGGACCTGTGGAAGATGCGAGTGGCAGAGCTGAAACAGATCCTGTACAGCTGGGGAGAAGAATGCAGGGCCTGCGCGGAGAAAGCTGACTACGTAAATCTGATCAAGGAGCTGGCACCGAAGTATGCAGCGATGCACCCCAGGACAGAGCTCTGACCCTCAAATGCTGGGGCACCATTGGTTGTAATTAGAGACAAAATGAGTCTCTAGGATATGGATGAGTTGGTTAAAAGTAACCGGGAATTGCACTGTGCATGGTCGCATACATTTTGTTTTGATATGACACTTCAGGACTGGTTGCTTGGGTTTGTAAGTAAAACTGTTAATATTGGTGGTATCTTACATTTTCAGTGTACCAAAATCTAAAAGTGCCTTTCTCATAATTTTCTGGTAAGGACTATGCAAATGATTATTGGCTACCCCCTAAAACTGGGAAAAGCGAACTATTGAAAAATTGATGTAGTAAATTGATTCTAAGAAGGAGGATAATGCTCACAGGCCTCTCTGTGAACAAATATTTAATTGAATGGATTGGATTAGGACAGAAGGAACAATGTTTAGCTTATTAACTCTACACTTCAACTCAAAATAATAACCTGGCATAATAAAAAGTTTTTTTTTTAAAAAAGTAAATTGTATTTCAACTGCAAATCATTCTGCTTTCTAGTTCTCTTTGATATCAGAAATTAGAGGGCAGGAGGCACTACTTGAAATCAGTGTCTCCCATAAGAAGAAAACCTATTTAAAACCTGTTTAAACCTACTTAAAGGAATAGATCAAGAATCTACTGAAGTGTAGCCAATGTTTTAGCAAATTGTATCAACACAAGTGAACAAAACTCAAGGTCTTTTGCATGCCTTTCTATCACACAGTAGATAAGCTTTTGAAAGAGGATTAAAACATATTAAGGGCACATGCAGGCAACATGGAGCTTTATGATTCTCAGTGCTATTTTATCAGCTCTAAACTGCAAAAATCATTTTTTGTGTCCATTTTCTGGTCACATAAGAAGGAGATCTGCTGTAGAAGTGGCTGCCTCTGTGTGGCAGGTGGAGGTGGGGAATGACTGCAGAGCAACTCAAGGGAACTTTCTGGGGTGATGGGACCCCCTCTGCTTTGATGGTGGTTACATGGGTGAATATCATTGTTAAACTCATCTGGTAGTAAAATGAAGGTCTGGGTATTTTGTTGTATGTAAATTATATCTAAAGGACTGCTGTAGAAAAACCATTTGAAAATTAACTAAAATTAAATGATTCAAAACTTCTTGTGTGTTTAAAGAATTGCAATTACTGACTGGGAGTCCTTTTGGGGAGTGGAGGAGAAATTTTCCTGACGAAATTATATATTGGAAATATTATTTTCACTTTTAAATGCTGCACAGGTAAACAAAATTTCAGTTGAGCAGTTGGGATATAATCAAACTTATCAGAAAATTAGTCGTTAGTAACTTAAAAATAAGAATAAGAAGGCTTTGGTGTAATAAGTGGCCAAAAGGGTTATTGTTTTTAGATTCTGAAAGCTTTATCATTATGTGTAAAGCACCCTACTTAATTATGAATTATATCTTTAAAATGCCCAAATTGAGGTTTTGTTTGTTTGTTTTTACTTTTTATAAACTTACTGAAAGGTTAACATGGTGGTATGTGGGCAGGCTAAATAGCCATCTCAGATAGTGATTTAAGAAAAATTGAATTTATTTAGGGAAAGTGATGGGGGATGGGATACCCAAAGGGAAGGGCTGCACAGCACCAAGCCAAGGGGCACTGGGTCCATGACGGAGGTTCATCCTTATATATAGTCATAGGCAGGAGGCTCTTGTCCTCAGTAGTCTGGAGGCTGACTTGGTGGGTGGAGAACGTGGATGGAATGCAGATGTGTGATCAAGAGTCTTTAGGACAGTTTTAATTCCTTATATGGTCTGATTCCTGATGCCCAGCAAGTTTTTCCTGGTCTTTGTTTTCCTGTGGTGGGAAGTTTACAAATGGCTGTTAAGGATTATATTGTCCTATAGTCCTAACACTTACGTTTGTTTTTCTTTAGTGCATTTTGAAACTAAAGTTGTTATTTGAAAAAGTATGTTTTGACATCTGATCTCAAAATCAGGTCATATTTCTCAGGGTCTTTTTTTTTCAGGATATAAATCTAGGTAATAAGTGTTATGCCCAGATTTCAAGATCCCCAATAGACCATCAGGGAGCCAGCCAAGTCCGATGCAAAAGCAGAGAGTCTTTTATTATTATTACAGACCCGGGTCTGGCTCTCAGCCCCCACCGACGCACAGCGAGATGAGAGAGATGACCGTGGGAAAAAAATGGGGTTTTAATAGGGGGGTGGAGTGAGGGGAGGAGAGATGACCGTGGGCCCTGCCGATTGGCCAGGCGCAAATTGGGTCTTGTTACACAGGCTATGGCGCACACGTCCTTTGATTGTCATTGGTCAGTTTAAAGAAATCCCGGGCGTGGCCAGCAGAGGCCTGGGCCTCCAGGAAGAAGGTACCTTCCTGAGCACATGGTTGCTGTCCCAACATGGAGGATACGGGGCAAGATGGAGGGCATAGCCCTCGCCCTTTCAGTAAGAATACTGCCCAGCAAGTCATTCAAATCCATGCTATTTAGTCTAGTTTCTCAAAGGGCATTTAATCTAAGTCAGTGCTACTCAAACTTCTCAAACTGTGTATCCAAATCATCTGGGATCTTGTTAAAATGGGGATTTGGAATTAGTAGATCTGGGAGAGGCCTGAGCCTCTGCATTACTAACAAGCCTCAAGTCGTGCCCAGGCTGCTCTTCCAGGAACCATACTAAGTAGCAAGGGCCTGAGTAATGGATCCTGTGATTGATTTATTTTTTCCTTCTGCCAGTCTCAATTAGTTAGGTTTATAATAGATCTGAATACAACCATAATGACAAAAAGCCAAACAACAATAAAATCCCAAGCATTGATTCTTCCATGTAAAAGTAGTCCAGAGGTAGCCAGTCCAGAGTAAACATGGCACTTCTACAAAGTTCTCAGGGACTCAGCTCTTATCTTTTTGCTTCATATCCTAGTTGTAGGTTCCATTTTAAATCCTGGCCAGGTTGGCTGCTTAGAACCCTGTTCCAGAAGGCAGAAGGCATGAAAAGACTGCCTCTGCACTGAGTCAGCCTCTTTGGGGCAGCCTTTCTCCTCCCCACCCCTTTTCATGCTATTTGCTTCTTTCATAAATACAGGCAGTTATGTCTTTTCTTCTTTTTTCGTTTGTCAAGAAGTAGCAACTGTTTTTCTATTTTATTTCATTGCCAGATTTCAGAGGAATTATATAAGGAGAAAAACATACTGATCTACTCTAAGATTTTCTGACTTTCCTTGCCGATTCCTTTTTATGGATTTTTCAGAGTTATAATAAGATAGTAATTGTTGGCATTAAACTTTCCTTCTATGCATAACCATGCCTTAGACCTTTTATTCTAAACAGGCCTTTCCCAGCTTACTACCCCTGACATGGGCATGATTACGCAGGCCTGCAAGCAGTACACAGACTGCCATCTGTCAACTGTCTTTCAACAGAGACCAAAACCTGACGGGCACCCTTTCCTGCCCAGTTGGGTACCTGCCCTCTTGGCAGCTAGACATCCTTTACTTTTGGGGGTCATCCCACACAGTTCCCTTTCAGGACAGTCAACATACATTTAAACCTGCAAGAGAATTAATTAAAGGTCAATATAACATATCAATATAATGAAACATAATATTGGCATCATGGCCGCTTCAGGCAGCCAAATCTTCTGCTACTAAACATGTGATACTAAAGTCTATTCTTGACCTTCCTATGAATTGTCCTTGTCTTTTTGGAGCCATGTCCATGAAGATGCAGGCATTATCTAAGTCTATTCAATGTTACCAGCATCAGGCAGGTCGAGCACGCCGTAGCTTGAGCTTGAGCGGGTTGCTTTGATCTCAATCGATGCTCCATTTGGTGATGAAGTCTTTCCGGATCACGGATGGGTCCGCTGACTGGACGTGAGTGTGATGGACCCAGGTCGCGAC
>NW_005370156.1:531786-533768 GCF_000412655.1 Myotis brandtii
TTGAGAGCGGTGGGGGTCGTCAGCACCACGGTGTAGGGACCCTTCCAACATGGCTCCAGGGTCTCCCGGCGGTGCCTTTTGACGTAGACCCAATCTGGTCTGTGCTGATGAGGAGTTGGGGTTGGGCCGGTCTCCTGGATGGCGCCGACGCGCGGCCAAATGTCCTCGTGCTCCCTCTGGAGCCCTCTTAAGGAAAGAGATAGTTCTTGCAGCAAGAAAGTCAGCTTTAAGGTTAGGAATGATAGGGGGTGGCCTGCTAAACATGATAGGAGAGCCACCCAGTCCCCGCCAGTTTCCATGGTTCCTTTCTACCTGCCCTGAACTCTGGGGCCTATAAGCACAATGTAATTTCCAATTATGGGATACCCAAAGGGAAGGGCTGCACAGCACCAAGCCAAGGGGCACTGGGTCCATGACGGAGGTTCATCCTTATATATAGTCATAGGCAGGAGGCTCTTGTCCTCAGTAGTCCGGAGACTGACTTGGTGGGTGGAGAACGTGGATGGAATGCAGATGTGTGATCAAGAGTCTTTAGGACAGTTTTAATTCCTTATATGGTCTGATTCCTGATGCCCAGCAAGTTTTTCCTGGTCTTTGTTTTCCTGTGGTGGGAAGTTTACAAATGGCTGTTAAGGATTATATTGTCCTATAGTCCTAACACTTACGTTTGTTTTTCTTTAGTGCATTTTGAAACTAAAGTTGTTATTTGAAAAAGTATGTTTTGACATCTGATCTCAAAATCAGGTCATATTTCTCAGGGTCTTTTTTTTTCAGGATATAAATCTAGGTAATAAGTGTTATGCCCAGATTTCAAGATCCCCAATAGACCATCAGGGAGCCAGCCAAGTCCGATGCAAAAGCAGAGAGTCTTTTATTATTATTACAGACCCGGGTCTGGCTCTCAGCCCCCACCGACGCACAGCGAGATGAGAGAGATGACCGTGGGAAAAAAATGGGGTTTTAATAGGGGGGTGGAGTGAGGGGAGGAGAGATGACCGTGGGCCCTGCCGATTGGCCAGGCGCAAATTGGGTCTTGTTACACAGGCTATGGCGCACACGTCCTTTGATTGTCATTGGTCAGTTTAAAGAAATCCCGGGCGTGGCCAGCAGAGGCCTGGGCCTCCAGGAAGAAGGTACCTTCCTGAGCACATGGTTGCTGTCCCAACATGGAGGATACGGGGCAAGATGGAGGGCATAGCCCTCGCCCTTTCAGTAAGAATACTGCCCAGCAAGTCATTCAAATCCATGCTATTTAGTCTAGTTTCTCAAAGGGCATTTAATCTAAGTCAGTGCTACTCAAACTTCTCAAACTGTGTATCCAAATCATCTGGGATCTTGTTAAAATGGGGATTTGGAATTAGTAGATCTGGGAGAGGCCTGAGCCTCTGCATTACTAACAAGCCTCAAGTCGTGCCCAGGCTGCTCTTCCAGGAACCATACTAAGTAGCAAGGGCCTGAGTAATGGATCCTGTGATTGATTTATTTTTTCCTTCTGCCAGTCTCAATTAGTTAGGTTTATAATAGATCTGAATACAACCATAATGACAAAAAGCCAAACAACAATAAAATCCCAAGCATTGATTCTTCCATGTAAAAGTAGTCCAGAGGTAGCCAGTCCAGAGTAAACATGGCACTTCTACAAAGTTCTCAGGGACTCAGCTCTTATCTTTTTGCTTCATATCCTAGTTGTAGGTTCCATTTTAAATCCTGGCCAGGTTGGCTGCTTAGAACCCTGTTCCAGAAGGCAGAAGGCATGAAAAGACTGCCTCTGCACTGAGTCAGCCTCTTTGGGGCAGCCTTTCTCCTCCCCACCCCTTTTCATGCTATTTGCTTCTTTCATAAATACAGGCAGTTATGTCTTTTCTTCTTTTTTCGTTTGTCAAGAAGTAGCAACTGTTTTTCTATTTTATTTTTATTTTAAATCTCTCTTTCTCTTTCTCGTGTGTGTGTGTGTGTGTGTGTGTGTGTGTGTGTGTGTGTGT
>NW_005370156.1:536174-537706 GCF_000412655.1 Myotis brandtii
GGGCAATTACAGATTTCAGAAGTGAGCTCACACAGGACAGATACAGAACAAGTCCCTGAACAGTGGCAGTAGAAAACTGCCTAGGAATGCTTCTCTTCTACCTTTTTTTAAAAGATAGGCCATATTCAAACCCTTAGCCAGTCCGAGTTTTGCCTTCCCTCCGGAAGTCCCAGAGACGGTGAATACCATCTAGAAGCCATCCCTCAAGATACAGGACAAGTTCCTTAGAGATAACATATATCACACAGAACAGAATACACAACACACAGACACTTACCGCGGCCAGTCAGACTCTATGGATCGGGGGTTCCTCAATGGTTTTGGGGATCTCGGACGAGCCCCCAAATGTTATGCCCAGATTTCAAGATCCCCAATAGACCATCAGGGAGCCAGCCAAGTCCGATGCAAAAGCAGAGAGTCTTTTATTATTATTACAGACCCGGGTCTGGCTCTCAGCCCCCACCGACGCACAGCGAGATGAGAGAGATGACCGTGGGAAAAAAATGGGGTTTTAATAGGGGGGTGGAGTGAGGGGAGGAGAGATGACCGTGGGCCCTGCCGATTGGCCAGGCGCAAATTGGGTCTTGTTACACAGGCTATGGCGCACATGTCCTTTGATTGTCATTGGTCAGTTAAAGAAATCCCGGGCGTGGCCAGCAGAGGCCTGGGCCTCCGGGAAGAAGGTACCTTCCTGAGCACATGGCTACTGCCCCAACATGGAGGATATGGGGCAAGATGGAGGGCATAGCCCTCGCCCTTTCAGTAAGAAGAATACTGCCCAAGTCATTCAAATCCATGCTATTTAGTCTAGTTTCTCAAAGGGCATTTAATCTAAGTCAGTGCTATTCAAACTTCTCAAACTGTGTATCCAAATCATCTGGGATCTTGTTAAAATGGGGATTTGGAATTAGTAGATCTGGGAGAGGCCTGAGCCTCTGCATTACTAACAAGCCTCAAGTCGTGCCCAGGCTGCTCTTCCAGGAACCATACTAAGTAGCAAGGGCCTGAGTAATGGATCCTGTGATTGATTTATTTTTTCCTTCTGCCAGTCTCAATTAGTTAGGTTTATAATAGATCTGAATACAACCATAATGACAAAAAGCCAAACAACAATAAAATCCCAAGCATTGATTCTTCCATGTAAAAGTAGTCCAGAGGTAGCCAGTCCAGAGTAAACATGGCACTTCTACAAAGTTCTCAGGGACTCAGCTCTTATCTTTTTGCTTCATATCCTAGTTGTAGGTTCCATTTTAAATCCTGGCCAGGTTGGCTGCTTAGAACCCTGTTCCAGAAGGCAGAAGGCATGAAAAGACTGCCTCTGCACTGAGTCAGCCTCTTTGGGGCAGCCTTTCTCCTCCCCACCCCTTTTCATGCTATTTGCTTCTTTCATAAATACAGGCAGTTATGTCTTTTCTTCTTTTTTCGTTTGTCAAGAAGTAGCAACTGTTTTTCTATTTTATTTTTATTTTAAATCTCTCTTTCTCTTTCTCGTGTGTGTGTGTGTGTGTGTGTGTGTGTGTGTGTGTGTGTGT
>NW_005370156.1:539882-552202 GCF_000412655.1 Myotis brandtii
CAGTTTAAAGAAATCCCGGGCGTGGCCAGCAGAGGCCTGGGCCTCCAGGAAGAAGGTACCTTCCTGAGCACATGGTTGCTGTCCCAACATGGAGGATACGGGGCAAGATGGAGGGCATAGCCCTCGCCCTTTCAGTAAGAATACTGCCCAGCAAGTCATTCAAATCCATGCTATTTAGTCTAGTTTCTCAAAGGGCATTTAATCTAAGTCAGTGCTACTCAAACTTCTCAAACTGTGTATCCAAATCATCTGGGGATCTTGTTAAAATGGGGATTTTGAATTAGTAGATCTGGGAGGGGCCTGAGCCTCTGCATTACTAACAAGCCTCAAGTCATGCCCAGGCTGCTCTTCCAGGAACCACACTTTAAGTAGCAAGGGCCTGAGTAATGGATCCTGTGATTGATTTATTTTTTCCTTCTGCCAGTCTCAATTAGTTAGGTTTATAATAGATCTGAATACAACCATAATGACAAAAAGCCAAACAACAATAAAATCCCAAGCATTGATTCTTCCATGTAAAAGTAGTCCAGAGGTAGCCAGTCCAGAGTAAACATGGCACTTCTACAAAGTTCTCAGGGACTCAGCTCTTATCTTTTTGCTTCATATCCTAGTTGTAGGTTCCATTTTAAATCCTGGCCAGGTTGGCTGCTTAGAACCCTGTTCCAGAAGGCAGAAGGCATGAAAAGACTGCCTCTGCACTGAGTCAGCCTCTTTGGGGCAGCCTTTCTCCTCCCCACCCCTTTTCATGCTATTTGCTTCTTTCATAAATACAGGCAGTTATGTCTTTTCTTCTTTTTTCGTTTGTCAAGAAGTAGCAACTGTTTTTCTATTTTATTTTTATTTTAAATCTCTCTTTCTCTTTCTCGTGTGTGTGTGTGTGTGTGTGTGTGTGTGTGTGTGTGTGTGTGTGTTGTGTGTATGTGTATGCATTTTTGGTGTGTTTTTACCCAAAATCTATAAGTACACAAGATTAAGAAGTCAGACATTCTGACAGATGTGACAAAACTCTGGGCTAAAGACTTGCATTTAAACAGCAGTGGTCTGGGTGAGACATTATTCCTGATCTACTCTAAATTTCTAAAATTCCAAGAAGACAACCCTTTTCTTTGCTTCCTAAATACACAAGGGAGACTAGATATAACATTTGGAGCACAGTTTAAAACTTGTAGTTCTTTGAGTATGGATATCTGTAATTCACATTCTATTGAAGAGTGTTAAATTTAGAACAAAGTAGCTTGGCATGTAGGACAAGAAAATATTTCACTATGAGATCCCTAAAAAACAGCAGAGCACTTTGTGATTCACAGGCCCTATCTGTGAGCTTGAGCAGCTCTTGATACATGTCTTCTAGCAGATGTCTGAGTTTATCCATCGACTCTCACTCAGAAGAAGTGATTGTCAGGTGCCCATTCTTTTACAGTGTGTTTAAAATACAATAATTCCAGCAAGAGAGAACTAGAAAAGAGACTGGATAGCACATATTATTATGTTTTCTGTTTGTTTTAGGTATGCTTTTCACCTACAAAAAATTTGAGAATTTGGAATTGTGCAGGGACCCCTGGTGCTGAATTTCTAAAGCTCACTAGGATTTAAATTAAAAATTTAATGTGTGAGACTGACAAATTAAAATTTTAAATGTGGTAGTTGCTGGAGGTAAGGTTGTTAGTGTCTGTGAAGTGGATCAGTTTTAAAGCAGTATTTTTTAAAACTTCTTAGGTGATTTTCCTGTGAGGCTGTCCTAGGTGCTATCTATATATCTAATTTGCCAGCTCCCTGCCAGGGTTGCTATTTTCTTGGTGTGCTAAGCTCAGCCTGTCCAGTTTGGGTCTTCCAAAGTTTTGTGGTTGACCCTGCAAGTTAACATACCTGGTCCGGCAAGTTGAGCATTTTCTGTGAACATATAGCTGTTTATTAAGATATTGTAGATTAGTTGAATTATACTGTGGAAGAGATGGATTAATCAGTATTTAGAACAAAAGAAGAAAGAAAAAGAATGCATAAGGACATGGAATAGAGGTCCATATCCATTACCAAAATACTTGGAGCTAGGAATTCATAACATTTTTCAGATTCTGAAGAGATACTATGGTGCATATACTAAATATTTCATAATCCCCTAGGAGCTTGGGGCAGCACCCTGTAACACGCTCCCATAAATCCAGACCAGGTTTTGTCAACAGAAGAAGTCAGGTCAGGTTTTGCTTGTCAAAGAGGTACAAAAAAGGAACTTTTTATTTTCAGAGCTTTTTGGGTTTCTGAATCTTGGATGAGAGATTGTGGCACTGCAATTCTCTGGTGACTCCAATTTGGGTTTTATTAATCATTAATTAAGACTTTGGGCCACCTTAGATAGGACCTCTACCTCCCATGGACTAGTCTCCCACAGACAGAACTTTTTTCTCCTAGAAAGGAGTTGAAAAGCAGCTGGGGGGGCCTCAGAGAATTAGGACCCTAGGTGTCTCACTTCCTTCTTTGGCCACAAGCCTTCCCTGAGCATAGTACAGGACAGACATAAATACCCACTGAGGGAATGCACTCACCATGTTGTTTTCCGTTCAAACAGGTGGGTCAGCTGTAGTTTCTAGAAAAGAGTTGAAAAGCAGCTGGGGGGGGCCTCAGAGAATTAGGACCCTAGGTGTCTCACTTCCTTCTTTGGCCACAAGCCTTCCCTGAGCATAGTATAGGACAGACATAAATACCCACTGAGGGAATGCACTCACCATGTTGTTTTCCGTTCAAACAGGTGGGTCAGCTGTAGTTTCCCCTCTTCAGGTCACGACAACGAAGCAGCAGAGAGAGTAGCTGCTCCCCCTTTCTGCAACCACCACCCTGGAGACTTTTCTCGTCAGACTGAAACTCTGCTCAGCCTTTGCAACCAGCTGTCTGATAGTTGCTGTAGCTGCAATGTTTACAGGAGCTGCAGAAGATGTTGTTTACAGGGCTCTTGTCTTTTTTCCTTTTGAATTTTTTAAAACCTGTTTTGGAAAGAACAGATCAAATGTTGGCTCCTTAGTGACAGAACACCTATAAATATGTTCTGAGGGATCTTGGTCTGTGCAATTTTTAGCAGGCAGTGAACTTGCTCACCTGATAGATACTATCTCAGAATGTGCGTCTATCTCAGTAATTTAGGCGTTCTCATTTCCGATTCTTCTATTGTCAGCCAAATATTTACTTCTTATATAGCTCTATTTCTCCTCAGTCCTAAGTTAATACATTCCTTGTTTCTCTCAGAAAAGAGTCTGGAGTTTTCTCCTTTCCCAATTATATTCATATGTATATATTTTTGTCTTCCCAGAAAGTTCAGTGTCACAGCAACTTGACCTTAGGCTGTAAGTGCTCAAGAGCCTGCTTCAGACTCATTTGCAAATGACCTTTGCAGTCCCCTTTGCTTTCTATAATGCAGTTTATTGGTAGTTGCCAAAAGTTTCATTTTATTGGAAAATCTTATTACTGTAAGGGCATCTTAAATATACAAAGATAGAAGTAGAAATAATAGGACAGAAAGAGCACTAGATTAGAATTTGAGCCCTAGGTTTGCCGATGGCTAATTGTGCTGAGAAGAGTCAATAAGCTTTCCTGACCCTCAGTTTTTCATCTTAGAATATAGCTAGTAATGTCTACCTAATTGAGTTATTGTGAGGATTAAATGGGGAAAAAATAAATAAAATATGTAATAGAGTGTCTAGCTCAGGGTAAAAACCTCAAAAGATATTAGTTGAATCGGAGTGGCACTTTTAAAGATTTCATTTATTGTTACAGCATTCTGCATGAAGGCATGGTGAGTATTGGCCCATTTTATAGATGAGGAAGTAAGGCAGAGGCAACATTTAGTGCCTTGCCTACCAAAGCCTGGAAATGAATTCAGGTCACCTGACTTCTGGATTGGATGTAATTTTTAGGCTGAGAAATTTGGGGGTGAGAGAGATGGATGATTTGGAAAGTAGGACTTTAAAGTGATCTTTGGGCCCACCCAGTGTGGTTCCATGGCTGAGTGTGGACCCATGAACCAAGAGGTGGCTGGTTCCATTTCCAGTCAGGCACATGCCTGGGTTGCCAGCTCGATCCCCAGTGGAGAGCATGCATGAGGCAGCTGATCGATGATGTTTCTATATCTTTATCCTTTTCTCTTCTTCTGTCTCTAAAATAAATAATAACATTTAAAAATAACTATAGTGATCTTTGAGAAGCAGCATATTCACATCTTGGGTTCTTAAAGTGATTGAAAGAAAGAGTCAAGCCCTAGCCAGTTTGGCTCAGTGGATAGAGTATCAGCCTGCAGACTGAAGGGTCCCGGGTTTGATCCTGGTGAAGGGCACATGACCGGGTTATGGGTTTGATGGGGAGTGCAGGAGGCAGCCAATCAATGATTCTCTCTCATCATTGATATTTCTAGCTCTCTCTCCCTCTCCCTTCCTCTCTGAAATCAATAATCTTTTTAAAAAGAATTAAGTAAAAATGACCACAAGTGATTGGAATTTGATAAATAATGAATGTAATGTGTTCTGGAATGGCACTTGTGATCAATAGTGGGCTCTTTTATTTGGGGTGACTCAATATTTCTGGAGCATCCTTTAATTCTACACACCTCCACAAGGCTATTGCGTCATGTGAGATGCAAGACAATTTAGGTCAACTGTCTTGTCCAACAACAATAAGTATAATGAATATGTTCATGGATCTTTTTATTGTAGCCACATCAATTGGTTCTCTGGAAACACCTGGGAAATTTATACATCAGCATATATCTCTAGAATGCCTATTAAAACTCTTGAAACTCAGCAATCTCAAATGAAGCACTTTGTGAGATGTGCTTTATTTGAACTAGTTTGACTATTAGTAATTTTCCCATCTGTCTTTCTTTTTCTATTAGGTAAGAAAGATAATATAATATCATACTCTATTGTCCTATTTTTGAAGAGTTATTTTTCATTTGTTTAAATTGTTAGAGAACATAGGTGTTGACCTACTTCCCCTGTTTTCATAGTAGTATCAATTATTTTCACCTAACCTATACTTACTGGAGCACACTCTAAATTATATATGTCTCTTCTGGAGGGAGGGGAAAACACACACTGTAGTGCTTGGGAGAGTCAATGAGTATCTATGGATGTGCTCTAGTTAAAAGCCTACTTGTGCCTTAATTTTAAACCTAAGTCTTCATGAGTAAATATTACATTAAAAAACAAAGCCACTTAGAAGCTTGTAATAGTCACTGCAGTTAACTCATATGCAATTTCCCCCCAGCTGTAAGAATGATGATAATTTGATGGTTTTAAAGTGACCAATAACGTGTAGCTTGAGTTGAGGGATTATTGGGGCAGTGGCGTTTATAAACTTTTCATTCCTAAGATCTTGACTCTTTGATAAGTATGTCACTTCCCAGGAAATGGAGGAAGGACTCTTAGGTTCATTGGCCCCAATGTACAAAATCAAAAGCCTCACAAAAATAACCACATACAAGCTTACCTTATGCTTATGCACATAAATCATGTCTTGTGCTTCCAGTGATGCCCAGGTAACTTGGGGGTCAGTTTTGCAAGAGAAATGTCCAAGGTTTTGGTGCTTGCCCTAGCTCAAGCTGTGCTCCTACTGTGCTTAAAGTCTCCCCGGGATGTTGGCAGAGTGATGGCTCTGCAAATACCTCTGACCCAGCCCTATCTGTGTTGGGAAGCTTATGCTCTTTCATGGCAACCTCTCCCACTTCCCTCTTCTAATTACAGATTAATGACACATGTGCAGAAACTTTGTTATTTCCAAGGAGTATATCAAGGAAGAAACTTTTTTTTTACCAACAAAAACCACAGACAAAATGGTTTCCTCTGATTATGTTTTTGCTGATTATGAATATGCCTAAATAATTTCACACGTGTATGCCTTCTGTGAAACATTCACAGTCATCAGACAAGGGAAGAAATTGCAATGCCCATTCCGAAGTAGGCTGACAGAAACCTCTTAAATTAAAAGAGAATAGACTGTTAAAAAGGAAAGAGACACCTTGACAGTTTGCTAGTTGCACTGCCAGAGATAAGCACATGGAATATTCAGGTCCCATTGTGGGGTCTTAGTAATTTTGTCCATTGGTACAAACTTTACCTTGAATTTATCATTACTTTGGAATACTTGGGTAACCCATGTCTGAAGGTTTTTTTCTTCCTATGACATGCAGTCATTCACATGCAGACTTTAAGTACATGATCTTATCTATTAGTAAATTTTTTTTTAAAAAAATACATGCTTTAATGAATATTAGGTAGCAACTTAAATATCTTCCAATGGGGAATTGGTTTAAAAATGAAAGTATCAAAATAAGGCAATTCTATGCAACAATTGAAAGGCTGAGGTAGATTTATCTCTAACTGATGTGTAAAGATCACTAGGATATTAAGTGAAAAAAGCAAGCTGCAGAAGAGTTGTATAGTGTGATCCTATTTTTTTAAAACAGTAACAAAACTTCTGTGTATGTGCATAAGCATAGAAAAATGTCTCAAATTACACCTCTTTCTCTTCCCCCCCTTGTTCTTTTCTCTCTCTGTCTCTCTCTACACTCATGTATTATTTATTTTTGTTAAAAGTTGGTGTTGAATTTTGTCATATACTTTTTTGGGGGTAAATTTTACCTTGAAATAATTTTAAACTTACTGAAAAATTTTAGTTTCAAGAATAGTACATAGAAGTCCTATATACTTTCCCTCAGATTCACCAATTGTTATTTTCCACCATATTTTCTATCTCTCTCTACACATATACATATATTATTTTTTACTTGAGCAGTTGAAATTAAGTTGCAAAAGCATGATGCTCCATTACCTCTAAATACCTCAATGTGTATTTCCTTAAAATAAAAAAATTCCTTACATAGCCAAAGAATCCCATCAAAATCAGGAAATTAACTTTAATGGCATACTATTTTCTAATCCAAAGATCCCCAGTCAAATTTCACTGATTGCCTCAATGATGTCCTTTATAATTCCAGAGCTGAACATGTCTCCTTAGTCGTCTTCAGTCTGGAACAAGTCATTTAGTCTCTCCTTACCGTTCATGACCTTGACATTTTTGAAGTGTACGTGGCAGTTACTTTGAAGAATGCCCTTCGATTTGGAGTTGTCTAATTTTTGTCATGATTAGATTCAGTTATATTATGGGAAGATGACAGAAATGATGGTGTGTTTTTCTCAGTGCATGTTATCAGAAGGTACATGGTGTGAATTTATTACTATTGATGTTGACTTATACCATTTGGTTAAGATGGTGTCTGTCAGGTTTCTCTCCAATAAACTAATAAATACTTTGGGTTGGAATATTAATAAGTATTGATAAGTATTCATTAAGATTTTACTATTTTGTGGGGAGATAGTTTATGGCTGCATAAATATCTGGTTCCCCATTATAACTCTGTGCATGAACTTTGGCTTCTTACCTGACCTAATTATTATTAAGATGGTTGATAGATAATTATATAATGCTACCATTCCTTCTTTACTTATTAGTTGGTATTCTACTATAACATAGAGCGTTCCCTTCTTGTTTCTTTATATTAGTATGGATTCATGGGTTCCTGCTTTATTGAATGAGTTATAATTCATTACCAGCATTGTTTCCTTTGACACTCAAACTGACCCAGATTTGGCCAGTGAGACCCTTTTTAAGCTCCTGTCTCCATTATTCTTTGAGAGCTTCCTTATTTCCTATCACAAGAAATTCCAGGCTCATCTGATATATTCCCTGCTCCAGCCTTGGAATCACCCTTTCTCCATGGAGACCTAGTTCCTTTTGGTTGAGAATATTATTTAGGCATTATAATTGCTCAGTGCTACTAGGTATTCTCAGGGGATGCAGCTACATGCACACATACATACATTATCTATATCTGTATCTATATATTTCGGAAAACTTATGTTCATGCCAATGCCTCCGATTGCAGTCCAATATCACATGAGTTATTTAGCCTTTCCTTTTCCATATTTGTACCATCCTTCATCAGTGAGAAACCTGGCTCCCATTATTTTCAATGTGTTTGAATAATTCTTTTGGATGCAACCAACCTTCCATCCATGCTGGCTGTCTTCTCAGCCCTGGTGCTTTGACTCACAGTGGCTACTGCCGGTTAAGAGCCAAAAGGTTTTCCTAGCTCTGGTGGTGTGCTGCTAGCCGAGAGTTCCATGCCTGTATTATTTTGAATGAAATCTTGATGATTTTACTAAGGGGCTATAATCTAGTGGTTAACTGAGAGATCTCTACAGACAGAATGTCAGGTTTTCATAATAGCTACTAGAGGCCCGATGCATGAAATTCATGCATAGGTAGGGTCCCTAGACCTAGCCGGTGATCAGGCCTGATCTGTGGGGAAACTGGCAGGGTGATAGCCCCCCCCTCCCCCGCTGGCACCCGCCTTGGCTGGCCTGGGGCCTTCGGGATGGGAGCAGCTCCTGTGCTGAGCATCTTCTCCCTGGTGGTCAGTGCGCGTCATAATGACATGCCATTTGGTCGATTTGCATATTAGGCTTTTATGATATAGAATGCCCTTGCTAGCTGCGTGATCTTCGGTAAACTAGTTAATTTCTTCTTGTCTCTAAGATTCCTTTTTCAAAGAGAGGCCATAAGCAGAAGAAAGCAGGCCACCTTGATGCTTCTTACTGATTTGGATATAGACCCTGTGTCTCAGAATAAAGGGTCCTGCCTTTTTCTATCAAGTAGCCACTGACTGAACAATGGACAGCAACCTCAGCAGGTCACAGGGCATGGACAGTATGAGAGGGCTTCAGGGTAGTGGGTGGGCTGTACTAGCCAGTGGGAGGGAGGCATCAAAAAGGAAGCTTGTCTATGACATCAGTTCACTTGCAATAACTATAAACCAGTGGAGAATGGTGTTGTAAATTCAAGACCTCAGTTTTTTATTTGCAAACTGAGGATGGTGATGTGAGCTTCCCCTTCCTTAGGAAATTGTTATGCAAGGATGAACCCAGCTAATGTACATGAAGTGGGAGATGTTTAAAGAACACTTTCCTTCTCCCACCCCTTTTCAAAAGGAAAACATTCTCTGTATAACATTTAGAAATGCAGATAAGCAAAAATAAGGGAATAGCTATCACTGGTAATCTCACCAGGTAAAGATAACTATTTATATTGGGAATAGGTCCTTCCAATCTTATTTCTGTGCATATTAGGTGAAAGGCACTAACATTATGGGGTTCCCCTCCCTTCTTTTCTTCCAGTGCAGGGTGAAGACAAGAGTCCCTCTGGGTACCACTCCTGATTCTCCTCAGACTCACTGGAAGTACAACATCCCCATAAAGCAGTCAGCAAGCCTGCCAGGGTACACACTCTCACCTTGTGGACAATGCACTCCTCCTGGTGGGCACTTCTGTGTTGGCAGCCCCTTTCTTCCCAGGAGTAGAAGGCCAGGGAACAAGTTTCCTCACTCTTTGATCATAATAAATCACCTACTGCAGAGACTGGCTGCAGTCCAGATTCCCCAGAATAGTAATGCAAGCCTTTCTATTAAGTGCTACGTCATTGAAGTTTCTCTGTGCTGAGGTGTTTGGGAGAGCAAATGAAACTCTAGAATAGATTCAGTGGATGTGGAGGATCACCACTCTAAGAGATGTGCACACAATGATTCATGGGCTCATCCCTTCTGTCCTGCCTTTGATGTTGGTGTCAGTTCATCTGGCTGGTCCACCAACAATATGCTTGGTCATCTTGTAAATATTTTCTCAAAGGTTACATAACACTATATTGGTGCCAGGGGAGGAAAAGGGGGAAGAAGAATATGTAAATTAGCTTTTTTTCCTTGGAATTTTTACCACATAACCAATGAAAGGATTCTAGTCCAAGTTTAAGTTAGCTTTGAAGCCCTTTGAGTATTTCCTCTAAAGACCCACTGATTTTCCTATTACTTATGTCCATGTCCATAAAAATTCACCAGTCTAGGGCACTGTTCTGGCATGTCATCTGTATATTTCATTCACTTAATGAACATATTGGTATATTCTAGGTATTCTGCCCAAAATATTATTCTTTACTATCTATTAGTGGTTTGAAATTTCACCCTTAGAGATTTGAGAACTTTGTTTCTGAAACATTTTATTCACCAAAAAGAAAGTATCTGATAAAAACATAAATGACTTTTCAGCTTTTATAGAAAATGCATTGCTGTGTATACAAACGCCATGTGAAGTGTAGATGAAGGGAAGGAGGAAAGGAACATACAAGGGAGATGGTGACAAGGGATCAGGAGGAACTAAAGCCATGTGTCATCTCAGCATGTTTGCTGAGTTTGCTGCTTTCATCATTTAACAAGCATTTGGTTATCGCTCAATTTTTTTTATTGAAATCTGTAACCCCTGCCCCACGCCATTATTTCCCTTCTCACCAAGCTTAGCAATGGTATAATCAATGCTGCATATATCCACAACTCCTTTGATCCCTGCCCAGTACTCTCCTGGCAAACCCTAATGAAATCTTTCTCTGGCTGGCTCTGTCCCTGCATCTGAGCAGCTGAATGTGGCTGGAGACAGGCTCCCAACCTTGAGGACTGTCTCACGTCAGCTATATGACTGTCAACCTTAGGGAGCCCTCAGGGCACCTGGCAGTCCCACCTCATTTCCCTAGTCAGTTAACTCTTGTACTCTGAGAGAATACCATTTCACGTCTGTTCTTTCACGAAATACCAGAACCTTCTCAGGGGTCCTCCCTCTCAGCTGCTGTCCTTGATTCCAATTGAATAATTGACATGAATATAAGAGGACATCCTGGACTTTATCCACAAATATACCAACCTTCTCGCCTTTGGACTTAGATACTTTGCTTTCTCTTTTGTTAGGAATGATGAACAGTCTATATACTAATCCCTTCTTACCTACTTGGGTACTTGGCTCCTGAATCCTTCTCTCCACTGCATCCTTGGGCACCTCCCCTCTTTTGGATCATTCTCATTAACATATATGTACACTGGTTTTATTTTTAAAGTTTTTAGTTGTGGTGAAATGCATGTAACATAAAATTTACAATTTGTTATGGGCTGATTTATGTTCCCCTGAAATTCACATGTTGAAGCTCCAAACTGTGGTATCTCAGAATGTGACTGTATTTGGAAAAAAGGGCCTTTAAAGAAATAATTTAAGTTACTAGGGATTATTAGCATCTATTTTTGACACGGCCTTTAGGTGGCGGTGTTTCTGTATTAGTTTCTGGGACCAAATGGCCCCTCAATCCAGTCCCCCAGGGCTCCATGGGAGTATTTCGAATCTTTGTTTCCCTGCTGAGTTCAAGGCTGGGTGCGGCTGCGGTGCTAGGAGGGGCCTGGTCTTTCTGTCCATGGGTTGTCTCTCCAGCTGTGTTTAATTTGCCAATTCCGGGTGGATATTATTCGATTCAGCTGTTTCTTCTATCTGTTCTGTAAGAAGGCACTGGACCTGTCCGCCTATTTGGCTGCCATTTTGTCTCCCCCTGGACAAACTTTTTAGGAGCCTGCGGCTGGGGCTAGGATTCTTTTTATCAAAATTGAAACTCTGTACCATTAAATAATAACTGCCCATTTGCTCCTCCTTCTAGTCCCTGGAAACCACCATTCTGCTTTTTTGTCTCTATAAATTTGACTACTCTTGATAACCCATATAAGTGCAATCATAGTATTTGTCTTTTTGTGACCAATCTAACATAATGTCCTCAAGGTTCATTCATATTGTAGTATGTTTCAGAATTTCCTTCCCTTATAAGGCTGAATAATATTTTATTGTATGGGTTATTATTTCATTATATGGATTATTGAAATCCATCACCCCAGCTCCATACAACATTTTGTTTATCCATTCATCCATTGATGTGCACTTAGGTTGTTCCCACCTTTTGTTGTTGGAAATAATGCTTCTATGAACATGAGTCCCTACTTTCAATTCTTATGCCGAAGTGGAATTGGTGGATCATCCAGTAGATCTATTTTTAACTTTTTGAGGAACTGCCACACTGTTTTCCATAGCCTTTGCTTTATATTGGTATTCCCACCGACAATGTACAAGGTTTCCATTTTTTTCACATCCTCACCAACACCTATTGTTTTCTGCTTTAAAAAAAATAATTGCCATCAATGGTATTTTATTGTGTTTTTTTGTTTTGTTTTTTTTTTGCTTTTATTTATTTACTAGAGGCCCGGTCCACAAAAATTTGTGCACTCGGCCATCAACACCTGTTTTCTGCTTTAAAAAAAATAATTGCCATCAATGGTATTTTATTGTGTTTTTTTGTTTTTTTTTTTTTTGCTTTTATTATTTTACTAGAGGCCCGGTCCACAAAAATTTGTGCACTCGGGGGGGGGGGGG
>NW_005370156.1:555233-579789 GCF_000412655.1 Myotis brandtii
GTTCTGGGTCTCTCTGACCCAGCTGCAGTTTGTTAGGTAATTTTAGATTGCAAAGGGCCAGGTCATTCATATGCAAAAGCCTCTGGGCACAGCTTGGGTGATGCGGGGTCTCAGGGAATCAACAGGGTGGAACAAACAGATATGGCTGATCCTCAGCCCTGCCCTAAGAGGCCCCGGGTGTCAGTGTCCCGTGGTAATCATTGCAAGCACCTCTGAGAGAAAGCCGCCCTCGAGTTCCGCCTGATGCCAGACAGTCCAGTTTCTCCCCGTATGAGTCTGGGTCCCCAGAGACTCGCCCGGAACTGGAGTTCAGAGCAGTCGGGAGCTTGAGACTCCCTCCCGATTGAAAAAGACAACCGAGTCCTCAGTTGCCAGCCCTTTCCGCGAGCGCCTCAGTACCTCTGCACTTTACTTCCGCACCTCCTCTGAGTCTCAGTGTGCTTTTCTCTTTCCTTCTAGTTGTAGAGTTTCCACTCAGCCAGCCTTCCTGTGGTTCTGGATGATGTCCGTTTTGTCTTTGAGTTGTATTTTTGAAGTGGTTGTGCGAGGCAGCAATTTCAGGTGTTTACCTATGCCGCCATCTTGGTTTCTCCTCTCATTGTCTGTTTTTTAATCCTCATCCTAAGACATGCTTATTGATTTTGGAGAGAGAGAGAGAGAGAGAGCAATCTGTTACCTGTTCATACACGCCTGAACCTGAAACCAAGGTATATGTCCTGACTGGGGATTGAACCTGCAACCTTTTGGTGTACAGTATTACACTCCAACCAACTGAGCCACAATGGTCAGGGCTCATTGTAGTTTTGATTTGCATGTCTGTAATGACTAGTGATTTTTAGGGGCATATTTTTATGGGCTTGGTGGCCATTGGTATATTTTCTTTGGAGAAATCTGTTCAAGTGCTTTGCTCAATTTTTAATTGGGTTGTTTGTTTTTAGTTGACTTGTTAGAAAAATCTGCCTTTTTATCTCCCACCAAAAAACAAACAAAAATATTCCCAAATTCCCCAATCACCAGCTATTGCCTCATATTTCTGTTTCCTTTTATAACTAAATATCTTAAAAGAGTCATCTCTACATCTTTCCCTTCATTTTCCTATACATATTATTTAAATATATATTTAAAAATACACTGGCCCTCTGTTCTATATTTTTCTATATTTCAAATTCTCCCCTTTGCCCCAGGGAGAAGATAGATTCTATACTTTGAGCAAAAATTTGAGCTGTAAATTGCTTTGGGGAGAAGATTAAAAATTATGTGAGTTTTTTTTACTTTAAAAAAAACTCACATAATTTTTCTATGGCATATTTTTCTATGTAGTTCACATTTTCTCATTGAATACATATATTACTTTTATTAAAATATGTCAACTTGAGTAATCTGAACAGGTAAATTATGGCCTTATTTTGCTTGCTTGTTTTCCCTTTGTATTTCTCTGATTTAAAAAAAATCTAAAACATGTTTTATTATTTTTAATAAAACAAATATTTTCAAAACCTATAATTTGAGTCATATTAAAAAGGATTATTGGCGAGTAGAATCTTGTATGCAATCTTCTGCTTAGTGCTTTATTCTTATCTAATGAGTCCTGTGACTACTGTTAAGAAGAAATGAAATGCATTCTTTTAGAAGATTTGACAATTTCAAAAAACATGAAAATATTTATATTATTGTGCTAATATCTTGATGGGATAATCTAAATATAGAGAAAAGGCTGTATTCATGAAAATTCTTCTCCCAGTGTTTTTCTTATAGTAAAAAGCAGAAAGTAGTCATACAACATATAATAGAAAACAATAATGTAAAGACTTTGTATGCTGTGAAATACTTCTAGTAAGTGAAGAAAATAGGGTTAATAAGTTGTATATACTCTATGAGGTAGGTAAAATATTCAAGTAAGAAGACTAGAAATTATATTAGTCCTAGGGTAGTGAAATTCCAGAAGGTTTTAATATTCATTTCCTAGGTTGTGTAACATTAAATATATGATAGTTTTTAAAGTTACTAGAAATAGTTAATACTTTAAGAAAGTGGGAATCTCTAAAAAGCAAAGGTTCTGCTATTGTCACAAAAAATAAGTTGTTGTATTTGGGTAGGGGCTTTTCATAGTATTATTTTGAGAGATCCTGTTAACATCTTAAGCAACATAACATCATAAAGAAATAGGAATGCCCTAACCTGTTTGGCTCAGTGGATAGAGCGTTGGCCTGTGGACTGAAGGGTCCCAGGTTGGATTCCAGTCAAGGGCATGTACCTTGGTTGTGGGCACATCCCCAGTAGGGAGTGTGCAGGAGGCAGCTGATAGATGTTTCTCTCTCATCGATGTTTCTAACTCTCTATCCCTCTCCCTTCCTCTCTGTAAAAAAATCAATAAAATATATATTTAATAAAAAATAAATAGGAACAATTTAAGGGAATTTTGGTGACCAATTCTATGTCTAAATTTTTTTGTTCCTAGTATTTCAGAATTTTCTCTATATTTGCTGATCAGAGAACAAACTGAATAGTTCTTATTCACATTTTCTGGTAAAGAGTGTATTGAGTAATTTTGTATTTTTAATACAATTCTTAGAGTGGATTAGAATTAAGCAAGGAGTTGCTAGCCTTACTTTGATTATATTTTTCCCCCCTCATATTAATAGTTTTAAGTACATGGAATTCTTAATAACTTGGTCACAATGGGTAACACCTGAGACTAGGTCTGTGAATGTGTGAGAAAACATAAATTACTATAACCTGACTGAGAGCTGACCAAGATCTAAAAAACTAAACCAGTGGAGTGCTCTGTGAATAACTTTCAGACAAAAAGATAAATTTAACTCCTGGATACCCAAGATAAATGTAGAAAAACTCACAGAATTACTTAAGGGTAAGATTTTGAATTCATTCATTTATGGAATGACTTGAGAACTTTTGAGTGGTGGTAGGAAAAGGCCAGTGGAGAGAGAGTACATATGGATACTCCTCATGTATAATACTGCCCAAAGCCCATTCTACACTCCCTTATTAATTAAAATGATTTTTATCAATTAAAATGATTTAATAATGCAAGCCAAGAGAGACTTCATGGCTTGTGCATGGCCATGTGTTCACTGATAGTGTTGGGACTATGACATGAGACCCCTGACTTATAGCCCATTACTATTTTAAATGCATTACCATGGCCCTAAACATGCTTGTTTTATCATTCATTGACATCTTAAGAGAAACAAGTTCATCTACAGAAGTCATAGAAGTGATCTTCCAACCAGCAGATGGCAATCTATTGATAAATCTTGAAAACATATTTGCTTCCCCTCTAGATCTATATTTTGCTACTCCCTGACTGTTTGCTACAGGTAGTAGATGCAGCCTGTGGTTGCTTCAGTCTTCTCACTAGATATGCTATCAGATACCATAAGATGCTTGAGACAGTAAAAGTAATTTCAAATAAAAGGTGAGGGTAATTGTGATAGAATAAAATGATTATAATTTCTGCTTAGGAAATTTTAAATTTGTTTTTAAAATTATTTTTAAATTTTCAAATTTCTGGTTAATTGTGAGTAAACATAAAAAGCTGTTCAATATTCATCTTAGTTATTGACATTTTAAATGTGTTATCAGTCCATTTCTTGCATGATAAAATGAAGTATATGAAGTATAACTTGCTCTTTGAAGCAAGGAGTTCTGTAACAGTCCATGTCAATATCAATTCTTATTGCACAGTATTGCTGATGTATAGTAGATATGATAATATGCTTTAAAAACAAATCCTTGAAATCTTTGAAATTATTTACTTTTTCAAATGTGGATGTCCCCAAAATGAAATACAAAGACTATTAGGAAAATTGTGAGTTTCACTAGATAAAAAGTTTTCTATGTGGCAGAAATCAAAATTTATGATTTCCTTCTCTGATTCACATAAACACATTGTATTCATTTCCTAGGGCTGCTGTCCAAAGGTACTACAAAGGCTTACATACAACATAAATGCACTGTCTCACAGTTCTGGAGGCTAGAAGTCCAGAACCATGGTGTTGGTAGGGCCATGCTCCCTCTGAAACCTTTAGGAAGAATCCTTCCTTGGTTCTTCTAGCTTCTGGTGTTTGCTGATAATTCCTTGATATTCCTTGGCTTGTAGACTCATTACTCCAATCTCTGTCTCTGTAGTCAAATGACATTCTCCCTGTGTGTCTGTTTCCTTTTAAAGACACCAGTCATATTGAATTAAAAAACACTCTACTTCAGTATGACCTCATCTTAACTAATTACATCTGCAATGACCCTATAACCAAATAAGATCATATTCTGAGGGGTGGACTTCAGTGAATATTTTGGGGGGACACAATTTAACCCATAATACATATTAATGAAATTAAAATCCACGATATTTTTTTTTTATGATCAGTGTAAACATATTCTCCATTTGTTCTCCCAGAAGCATTCTTTATGTTCCTTGCCCTGCTGTGTGTCCCTGGAGGCTGACCTCTGTGGACTGCCTGACTTCTGACTTCCTGTTGGGTTTGGCCAATGGGAGGCACCTGTAGGAGATAAGAGGGCGGGAGAGTGACAGGTTGGGTATTTATTTTCCCCATTCCCTACTTGAGTCTCTGCAGTTTTGGCAGTAGGTGCATTTTGCTGCAACTACAGTTTCTATGAGGCAACCCTGCTTCCGGGGCTCTAGCTCTCTCTGGGCCCATGGTACCTCCTCTTGTCTGTTTAGACCCATGGGTCAGAATGCTTTGCCTTTCCTTGTTGGTTCCCTTAAACCTACTCACACCTCTGTATAAATTCTCCATTAAGCACCTTTAATTTCACACTTTGAGTGTACCATCTGTTGCCTGCTTAGCCCCTGACTGAGCATTAACCAAAATATGTTGCCTTGGGAAAATGTAAATATTGTGGTGGCCAATCCCTTCCTTTGGGGAATTATGATCCATTATTCCACAGTAATTCTCTTCAGTACATGCTGTATTCAATGGTGATTTTCTATCTCCCTCATTTTTACTCTTACTAATTTGTGTTCTTGTGTAAGGAAGAGTTATCCTTTCCCTTCTATTTATTTATTCAATTATTTATTTATATCAGCATGGTCTTGTGGATATTAATTTTGAGCTTTGGATTATAACCCAAGCTCATCATTATTTATTTTATTACTTAACTTGTTCCAGATTTAGACTTTGGGCGTTCTTCCAGGTTGGCTTTTGTGTTCTTTTAATATGCCACTTTTCTTTTTATTACTTCCTTACTCTTGGTTATCAAAAGATGCTCCAGGCTCATCTGGCATTTTCTTTGACCCAATCATTCTTCCAAAGAACCCTGTTTTCTTTAATTTGAGAATGGTATTTAGAAACCAGGATATTGGAACTAGGTGTGCTCATTGCCACCAGAGTGTCTAGGACAGGTCCTCTCAGTGATAGAGCTAAGAAATATATGCATACATATGGGCCAGTATAAACATATTATACATGTATATAATATGCATTTATTTCTGTATATATTAGTCACAGGGTTTTTGTGAAAGTTAGTGGCAAATAGAAACCATGTGTAATCTCTATTACCTAGACTATAAGAATAGGGTAACCATAGTATCCATATAGTATATATATCTCTTGATGTACCCCTACTATCCACTATATAACAGCTCCAGCCTTCTCGCCTCTCTTAAAGTGCTTTTAAGAGCTCCTCAGAGTCTGTACGAATGATGTAATATGATACCTCCTTCAGGATTGAAGCTCTCATTCCCCCAACTGCTGGGAATGTGAAGGGTTTAGAGCTGTCAGCTAAATCCCTCTTCCAGAATTGCTCTCTTCTGAAGAGCCACCTTGTCCACAGTCAGGCTCCCTTTCTGGGGCAGGCTGTATTTGATGACTTGTCAATGTATATGTATCAAAGCCCAACCACGTGTGCTTAATTTGGAACAACTCTGGAGAGCCATCCCAGCTCCAGAGCTCCTCATGGGATCAGCTGAAGCCTTTGATGTAACTACATTGCAGTTCATCTTCTCTCTTTGTCCAATCCTATTTTCTTGAGTACTTCTCAATAAATGCTCTACATATCAATCTCTGACTCAGAGTCTGCCTGCTAGGGAACCCAATCTGAACAGTCCTTTGTCAGAGTGGTCCTAGGAAACAGACTCTAAAATCGAGTTTTGAAGGTGGGACACCTACCAGCCATCTGCTGATGAGAACCGCATAATTGGTGATGGTGGAACAGTGATAACCCCTCTCTTGGTTGGGTGACCTTCCTCCTTCCACCCTTAGAAGGAATCCAACTCCTCTTGCTACTTTCAGAGACTGATACTGAATTTAGGAACTCTGTTGTTATTATTTGTCTTGGTGGGATGTGGGCAGAGAGGAAGTCTCAGTGTCAACCATACTGGGACAGGAAATGACTAGAAAAGTGGTTCTCAGGAAGGAGAAGGGGCTCCTTCCTTTCTCAGGGCTATGTCTTTTAAGCCCAGTCTCTAAGGAGTCTAGATGGCATGAAGGGATAAGGTATAAACTGCCACCTGGAGACTGGACAGATAGAGGCAGGGAGGAAGCCGTGGGAGACCCTGAAGGAATAACCTGGGGTTTTGGGACACTGTCAATATTATCTAGCAGCCAGTAAAACAAACAAACAAAAACAACATTTTTGGTTTTTTTGAGAGATGTAATTCCTTTTTGTAATCAGTAAAATCTGGCCGGGCCGGTGTGGCTCAGTGGTTGAGCATCAATCTATGAACCAGGAGGTCACGGTTCGATTCCTGGTCAGGGGACATGCCTGGGTTGTGGGCTTGATCCCCAGTAGGGGTGTGTAGGAGGCAGCAGATCAATGATTTTCTCTCATCATTGATGTTTTTATTTCTCCCTTTCTCTTCCTCTCTCTGAAATCAATAAAAACATATTTTTAAAAATCAGTAAAGTCTGTTCAAACACCAGTATATTATTTAGGCTTCTCTAGTGAAACATAACAAAAAAGATAGATAGATAGATAGATAGATAGATAGGTAGATATAGGCAGATAGGTAGAGAGGTAGACAGAGATAAGAGAAGATTTATTATAAGAAATTGACTCACACAGTTATGAGGCTGCGAAGCACCATGATCTGCCATCTATGAGCTAAAGACTCAGGAGGCCCAATGGTGTAATTCAGTCTGAGTTCAGAGACCTGAGAATTAGGGAGCTAATGGTCTAAGTCCTGATCTAAATCTGAAAACCTGCAAATCAGGAACACTGACATCCCACAGCAGGTGAAGTTGGATGTCTCCCCTCAAACAGAGAGCAAATTTGCCCTTCTGCCTATTTATTCTATTTGAGCCCTCAACTGATTGGCTGATGTTCACTCACATTGAACATAGCTCATTGATTTAAATGCTAATCTCTTCCTGAGATATACTCTCTCAGATGTATCCAGAAATAATGTTTTACCAGCTATCTTAGCATCTTGTAGCCCAGTCAAGCTGACACATAAAATCAACCATCACAACTACAGACTAGTACCAGCTGAACTGTGTAGGAGAAGGGATACCTGTGGCTATTCCTGGGCTGGGTTTGTAAAGGAGATGGCAGTGCCTCCTAAGGCCTTGTATCAGAACAGTGATGAGTGGGATCCCCAAGGGGAAAGTGAATGTCAGGGGACAAGGATATGGGCTGTGAGGTCAGCCATTCTTCCCTACACAATCATTACAGTATTTATTTCCGAAAGCCAGTGGGTTTTCTTTATTGAACTTAGCATGCTCATATGCTGCCACTGGCCTTTGAGCCCCAAGAAAGTAAGGATCCTCTCTTGTTTGACTCATATCCCCATAGCAGCACTTAACTCCGAATCTGCTATATATTGGGTTCTTAATATATATTATTTAAATAAATGAGTCACAACGATAGTGATTTACTTCTAAGTCTTATATGGAAAATGACTAATATTCTTTTTTTTAAATTATTTTTAAAATATATTTTATTGATTTTTTTATAGAGAGGAAGGGAAAGGGACAGAGAGTTAGAAACATCGATGTGAAAGAAACATCGATCAGCTGCCTCCTGCACACCCCCTACCGGGGATGTGCCTGCAACCAAGGTACATGCCCTTGGCCGGAATCAAACCTGGGACCATTCAGTCCGCAGGCCAACGCTTTATCCACTGAGCCAAACCAGTTAGGGCATGACTAATATTCTTAAGAAATTCTGATGATGGCATGGAATGACTTCATTCACTCTTAGGTGATTGACATCAACCTGTTGATCTCTTTGAACAGATCATGTGAGCCAAATCTATGACTTCTGAGTCCCTTTCTAGAAATGATTACTTTGGTGCTACATCATCTTGAGATGTTTCTATATTAGCTTTTTAAAATGGAAGAATTAATATTTGCATGTAGTTAAAAAAAAGTCAAACACTATAACAGGGTATGTCATAAAAAGTGTCATCTTCCTGGGCCAGATGTTTTTTTAAAAAATATTTAAAAACTATTTTTATTGATTTCAGAGAGGAAAGGAGAGGGAGAGATAGAAACATCAATGATGAGAGAGAATCATTGATCAGCTGTCTCCTGCATGTCCCCTACTGGGGATCGAGCCTGCAACCCGGGCATGTGCCCTTGACCAGAATTGAACCTGGGACCCTTTAGTCCGCAGGCTGACACTCTATTCACTGGTCCAAACTGGCTAGGGCTTTAGGCCAGATGTTTAATGTCTTTTTTTCCAGGAGCAGATACTAATTTCTTGGGTACACTTCCATAAATTTTCCCTCTAAATGTAAACACATACATTTATATGTCCATATTTATAGACATGCACACATATTTAATAACTTAATTTCCAATTTGCTTTTGTCATTCAAAATACATTTTGGAGGTATCACACTTCCTGATTTCAAACTATACTAGAAACATTATGGTTCTGGCATAAAAACAGACACATACCAATAGAACAGAATAGAGATCCCAGAAATAAACTCTTGCATATACAATCAACTAATATTTGCTAAGGGATTCAAGAATACTCAACGGGAAAGGATAATCTCTTTAATAAATGATGTTGGGAAAACTGGACATGCAGAAAAATGAAATTGGACTCCTATCTTATGCTGCTCACAAAAAATAACTCAAAATGAATTAAAGACTACCATAATACTTGAAACTCCTAGAAGAAAACATAAGGAAAAACTCCTTGACATTAGTTTTGGCAACAACTTTTTGATATGGCACCAAAAGCACAAGCAACAAAAGCTAAAATCAAGTGGGACTACATCAAACTAAAAAGCTTTTGCATATCAAAAGAACAGACAACAATATGAGAAGACAACCTATGGAATGGAAGAAAATATTTGAAAACCATAATCTGATAAAGGGCTAATATCCAAAATATATATAGAACATATAAATCTCCATGACAACAATAACAACAAAAGCCAAGCAATCCAATTTAAAAATGAGTAGAGAAACTGAATAGACATTTCTCCAAAGAAGACATACAATTGGCCAATAGGTAAATGAAAAAGTGTTCAACATCACTAATCATCAGAGGAGTATAAATCAAAACCATAATGAGATATCACTTCATACCCGTTAGAATGGCTTTTATAAAAAAGTAAATAGATAACAAATGTTGGCAAGGATGTGGAGAAAAGGGAACCCATGTACACTGTTGACAAAAATGTAAACTGCTTTAGCCACTGTGAAAAATAGCATGGAGTTTCCTCAAAAAATTAAAAATAGAGCTACTATTTAATCCAGGAATCCCACTTCTGGGTATAAATATATCCAAAGGAAATGAAAACAAAATATCAAAAAGATATCAGCACTCACAATACAGCATTATTCACAATAGCCAAGATATGGAAAAAAAACCTATGTGTCCATCAACAGATAAATGGATAAAGGAGATGTGATATACACATATACATATATGTACATATGCAGTATATACATCATATTTATCTGAATATAATCGATATTATTCAGCCCTGAGGAAGATGAAAATCTTGCCATTTGTGACAACATAGATTTACTGGAGCATTATGCTAAGTGAAGTAAATCAGGCAGAGAAAGATAAAAAACTGTATGATCTCACTTATATGTGGAATCTAAAAAAGAAGCTGAATTTATAGAAACAGAGAGTAGAATGGTGGCTACTAGGGGCTGGAATGCGGGAATGAAACTGGGAAGATGTTGGTCAAAGGGGTACAAACTTCAGGTTAGAAGATGAATACTCTGGAGAATATGACATACAGCATTGAAAGTTGCTAAGAGATTACATTTTAAACTTATCATAAAAAATAATGATAATTATGTGATGTGATGGAGGTGTTAGCTAATGCTATGTTGATTGATAATCACATTGCAATACGTAAGTGTATCAAGTCAACACATTGTACTCCTTAAATTTACACAATGTTATACAGGTCAATTATATCTCATTAAAAATATATCTTGGAGGGAGTCAAGATGGTGGCTGGTAGGACGGCAGTGAGCGAGAGAGTGTGAGTGAGAGAGGGAGTGAAAGGGGAGTGTGTGGACATGTGATGTGTGTGTGTGTGTGTGTGTGTGTGTGTGTGACTGCAGGAGTCTTGGGGGCGGGTTGACTGGACTCTACTAGAGGGTGAGCCCCTGCTACCACTGTAAGCACCCTGGGGCAGCTGGCTCTGGCACAGAAGTCATGCCAGCTTGAAGGGGAGAGATGCTGTGATTAGGAGCCCAGACTCATTATGACTCAAACTGGCTTCAGACATCATACCACTCTGGCCAAAGACCTGCTACCTCATCTGCAGATCCACATAGACTGGGACTCCAGCCTCCCCGGCCACAGGCTCCTGTGAGTTCTGGAGTGCACTCCCCTCCTGCCAAGCCCACCACTTCACCCGGAGGCCCTGCGTGACCTGGCACCTGGCCCTCCAGTGAAACTTGGAGTGTGTTACCCTCCTGCCAAGTCTGCTGTTTCAGCCACAGGCTCCTCATTACCTGGTGCCTGGGCACTCTGGCGAGTACCAGAGTGTGCGAACCACTTGCCAAGCCCACTGCTTTAGCCACAGGCCCTGCGCAAATCAGTGCCTGGGCCCTCCAGTAAGTTTCTGAGTCTGTGACCCTCCTGCCCAGCCCACCACTTAAGCCACAGGCCCCATGTGCCTTCAGACTTGGACCCTTTGGTAAAAGAAAAAATGGGGAGTCAAAGAAATAACCCCCAAAGGAAAGAAAAGGAGGCAGTATCAGAAAATGAATTAAATAAAACAGAGGCATGCAATATGCCAGAAAAAGAATTCAGAGTAAAGGTCATACAGTTCCTAAACCAGCTGGATGAGAAAATCATCAACTTATGTAAGAGTCAAGAGGAAATCAAGAATGATACAGCTACAATAAAAAACATAATGGAAGGTTTCAACAGTAGACTACAAGAAGCGGAGGACCAAATTAGCTAGTTAAAAGACAGGGCAGAATAACACACCCAATCTGAACAGCAATTAGAGAAAAAATTAGAAAGCAGGAGGAGAGCCTAAGGGAGCTTTGGGCCAACATAAAATGAAGTAACATACATACAATAGGGGTGCCAGAAAGACAAGAAGAGGAGCAAGGATTAGAAAACCTATTTAAAAAAAGAATGACAGAAAACTTCCCTGATTTGGGGAAGAAAAAGTCACACAAGCACAGAGAGCCCCAAACAAGATGAACCCCAAAAGACCCACATCAAGACATGGCGTAATTACAATGGCAAACATTAACCCTTTTCGGTCCAATGTGGAGGCTGACTCGACAGACCAGGCGCTAGGAGCAGGTCCAACGTCGAGGCTGAAGTCGACACCACAAACCGGTTCAACATTCAATCCCATCAATTAATTTGGACCAGACTGTTTGAATTCCAAAAATAAAATTGGACCGCCAAGGGTTAATGACAAAGAGAGAATCTTAAAAGCTGTAAGAGAGAGACAGAGAGTTACCTATAGGGATCTCCCATTAGATTATCAAATGATTTCTCAACAGAAACATATCAGGCCAGAAGGGAAAAGGATGAAGTATACAAAGTGATGCAAAGCAAGGGACTGAATCCAAGCATGCTCTATCCAGCAAGACTATATCACTCAAAATTGAAGGAGAAATCAGGAGCTTCACAGACAAAAAAAGGCTAAGGGAGTTTATCACTAACAATCCAGCAATGCAAGAAATGCTAAAGGGACTATTGTAAAAAGAAAAAAATACAAAGAAAAGAAGGAACACAGGCATAAAGAATAAAAATGGCTACAAACAAGTACCTATTAATAATAACCTTAAACATAAATGGATTAAATGCTCCAATCAAAAGACATCGAGTGGCTGAATGGATAAGAAAACATGACCCATACATTTGCTGTCTACAAGAGACCCACCTCAGAACAAGGGACTTACACAGACTGAAAATGAAGGGATGGAAAAATATTTTTCAGGCAAACGGAAATAAAAATAAAAGCTGAAGTAGCAACACTTATATCTCACAAAATAAACCTCAAAGTGAGTGCCATAACAAGAGATAAGGGAGTCCATTTCATAGTACTAAAGGTATAGATACAAGAGGATATAAATCTGGTAAACATAGATGCACCCAATGCAGGAGCATCAAAATACATAAAAAAAAAAACTTCTGGAAGATATCAAGGGAGAGATCGACAGCAATACAATCATAGTAGGGGACTTTAATACCCCATTGACATCATTGGATAAATCTTCTAGACAAAAAATCAGGAAAGAAACAGCAATCCTAAATGACTCACTAGATCAGTTGGACTTAATTGCCATCTTCAGAACATTTCATCCCAAAGCTATGGAATATATATTCTTCTTTGAAAATGTACATGGGACATTTTCAAAAATAGACCACATATTGGGACACAGGCAAAGTTTCTTCAGATTCAAGAAGATTGAAATAATATCAGGCATCTTCTCAGATCACAGTGGCATAATATTAGAAATCAACTATAATAAAAACAATAAAAATATTCAAACACTTGGAGACTAAGTAGCATGTTATTAAACAACTAGAGGCCCAGTGCACGAATTCATGCATGGGTGGGGTCTGGCCAGCCTGGCCCCAATCGGGGCAGATCGGGGCTGGGCCTGTCGGGAGGAAGAGACAGTGGGAGGTTGGCTGGCCGGCCCACCCTGATCGGAGCCCAATCAGGGCTGGGCCGGCTGGGGGGAGGGGCCATGGGCACTTGGCTGGTGGGCCCCATCCCTGATTGGGTTAGGGGGGTGATCGGGGGTCAGCAGCAGGGGGAGGGGCTGTGGGAGGCTGGCTGGCCAGCCCCACCTCAGATTGGTGTGGAAGGGGTCGATTGGGGGTGGAGTTGGCTGGGAAGATGGGTTGCAGGCTGATCGGGGTGGTGGGGACTGATCGGAGATGGGGCTGGATGTGGGGAGGGGCTGTGGGCGGTGGGCCAGCCATCCCTGCCCCCGAATGGGGTGGGAGGGGCTGATTGGGGGCCAGCAGCCTGTGGGAGGGGCCATGGGTGGTTGGCTGACCAGCCCTGCCCCTGATCAGAGTGGGGGGCCTATTGGGGGTGGAGCTGGCTGGGGGGAGGGGCCGTGGGCTGATAGGGGTGGTGGTGGCCCATTGGTGGTGGGACCGGCTGGGGGGAGGGGCTGCTGCTGGTTGGCCAGCCAGCCCTGCCCCTGATCAGGGTGGGGGCCAATCTGGGGTGGGGCAAGCTAGAGGAGGGGCTTCAGAGGTTGGCCAGCTGGCCCTGCCCCCTATTGGGGTAGGGGGTGGCAATCAGGGGTTGGGCTGGCTGGGGGAAGGGACTGTGGGCCAATTGAGGTGATAGGGGCCCTTTGGGGGTGGGGCCGGCCAGGGGGAGGGCCCATGGGAGGTTGGCCACCAGCCCTGCTCCCTGATGGGGGTGGGAGAGGCTGATCAATGGTGGGGTGGCTGGGGGGAGGGGCCATGGGAGGTTGCTGGCTGCAGTGGGTGTCATAGCGACCGGTCGTTCTGGTCATTATGATGCTATGGTTGCTGGCTTTTTATATATATAGATGATTGGGTTACCAAGAAATAAAAAACATTCTGGAAACAAAAGATAATGAAAATACAACAATCAAAAATCTATGGGACACAGTGAAAGCAGTCCTGAGAGGGAAGTTCATAGCATTACAGGCCTATCTCAAAAAACAAGAAAAACTGGTAATAAATTATCTAACTCTACAACTTAAAGAATTAGAAAGATAGCAACAAGAAAAGCCCATGGTGAGCAGAAGGAAGGAAATAAGATCAGAGGGGAAATCAATGACATAGAGACCAAAAAAATAATACAAAAGATCCATGAAACCAAGAGCTGGTTCTTTGAAAGGAAAAACAAGATTGATGAACCTCTAGCCAGAGTCACCAAGAAGCAAAGAGAGGACCCAAATAAACAAAATCAGAAACAAAAGAGGTAAAATAACAGAAGAATATACTGTGTTCATGGATTGGTAGAATCAACATCATTAAAATGTCCATACTACCCAAAGCAATCTATAGATTCAATGCAATACCCATTAAAATACCAAGGGCATATTTCACAGACCTAGAACAAACTCTCCGAAAATTCATATGAAATAAAAATAGACTCCAAATAGCCACAGCAATTTTGAGAAAGAAGAACAAAGTTGGAGGGATCATAATACCAGATATCAAGCTATATTACAAAGCCACTGTTCTCAAAACTGCCTGGTTCTGGTACAAGAACAGACATATAGACCAATGGAACAGAACAGAGAACCCAGAAATTGACCCAAGTCATTATGCTCAATTAATATTTGACAAAGGAGGCAAGAGCATACAATGGAATCAAGACAGTCTCTTCAACAAATGGTGTTGGGAAAATTGGTCAGATACATACAAAAAAATGAAACTAAACTACCAACTTACACAAAAATAAACTCAAAATCAGCGGTTCTCAACCTGTGGGTCGCGACCCCTTTGGGGGTCAAACAACCCTTTCACAGGGGTCGCCTAAATACATCCTGCATATCAGATATTTACATTATGATTCATAACAGTAGCAAAATTACAGTTATGAAGTAGCAACGAAAATAATTTTATCATTGGGGGTCACCACAACATGAGGAACTGTATTAAAGGGTTGCGGCATTAGGGAGGTTGAGAACCACTGCTCAAAATGAATAAAGGACTTAAATGTAAGACAGGAAACCATAAAAATCTTAGAAGAAGAATCCACAGGCAGCAAAATATCAGACATATGTCATAGCCATACCTTTACTGATACAGCTCCTAGGGCAATGATGGCGAACCTTTTCAGCTCGGAGTGTCAGCATTTTGAAAAACCCTAACTTAATTCTGGTGCTGTGTCACATATATAAATTTTTTGATATTTGCAACCATAGTAAAACAAAGACTTATATTTTTGATATTTATTTTATATATTTAATGCCATTTAACAAAGAAAAATCAACCAAAAAAATGAGTTCACGTGTCACCTCTGACATGCATGTCATAGGTTCGCCATCACTGTGCTAGGTGGTGGGTGTCGCCAGGGAGAGGTCAATGGGGAAAAAGGAGACATATGTAATACTTTAAACAATAAAGAATTAAAAAAATATATATCTCTTGGAGATTTTCCTTATCAATGTAAATTGACCTCATTCCTTTTTAAAAAAATGTTATATTAAAGTAATATTTGCACCTGATATAAATATAAAACATATACAATGGTTTAAAATGGAAGGGAATCATTTTTTGCCTCATCCCCTCACCTCTAGCCCTGTTTCCAAAATTGATAGCTACCTACCAATTTCAGATATTGTTTATTAAATTTCTAATAAGGTAGGTGAGCATTTAGCTAATTACTCCATCCTATCTCTTCCCAATATTGTTCTACCTCTCCTTCTCTCCACTTATATTACCCCCTCCACAGCAATCCTTTTATCTTTCAAAATCTCTCAGCTCTCCCTTTGTTTTGCCATTATCAAGGTTTATAAAGTTTTTATTCTATTCTGTAATCATAACGAAATTTTCTGTGATTTGCTGGTACCTATAGATCATATGTAGATTAGGACTCTTTCGGTAGCAAGTGACAGAAAACTCAACTCAAAACAAATGCAGCAGGAAAGGAAATTAATTTGCTCACATAACACCCAAGTGTAGGAACAGATGCAGCCTCATCTGAAGCTTCATCCAGAAGCTTTTATCAGGACCTAGTTTCTCCCTCTGCACTTCTTAAATGCTATTTTGGGTGGGTTCTATCTGGGTAAGCGCTCCCTTCAAAGAGGCAAGATGTTGGCAGCTACTTCAGACTTTCACTCTTTTAAGTCCAGTAAATCAAGGTTTGGAATTTATTCTGATTGGAACAATGTGTTCTTATGCTCAACTTTGAACCTACTGCTGTGAGCAGAGGCTTTGGGTGTGCTGATTATCTAACTCCCATTTCTGGAACCAGGACTGGAGCTCTACACAGAGCATAGAAGGGTTCCCCCCAAAGGAAATCAGGGTGCTTTTACCAAAAGAAAAGAAGAAAGGAGACTGTGCATGAACAATAACAAATACGTACCCTAGAACACAAACTCTAATGTCTTCAGGGTTCTGTTTGTATAAACTTGAGAACTGAATGAGTGGTGGTCACTGTGTTCTAACAAATTTTTTAAAATGTCATTAGTCAAACAAAACACATCTGGATAACTAATTTTGCTTGAGAGCCATCAATGTGCAACTATTGAGCTGTATATTAATTCTGAAAGTTAAAAATGTAAATAGTGTTTATAATGTTATATTATATGTAAAGTGTAAACAGTTTTTATGGTAGAGTGAATTAATGTTTCAAAAATTCTCTAGGATCCCTATTATGACTACCGCGGTGCTGATGTTCTTGTTCCAGCATTAAGAAGGGTTCAGGAAATCTGGAGAAGGCTGTGCATAGATTAAATAGGAGTCTGGAGACGAAATATAATTTTGAAAGGCATTTGGGGGTCAGAGAAGCCTACTTTAAAGGAAACTAAGAACTAAGTTCTAAGTTCTAAGATCTCCTTGTTTCAGGACCCCATGCTTTTTATTAACACAATTTGGACTGAGGCGAGACAGAGGTATACACTTCAAAGGGTCAGGCTTTCGTATACAGAGACATTATCAGAATGGAAGAATTAGCCTACGGCTGTTCAGGTGTTTGGCCAGTAGGAGGCAATAACATGTAGATTAAGATGCCCTGAGCTGTCTGGCAGCAGCAATCATCCCTTTTCAGGTTTGGGGAAATGCCCTCAGCCATTCCCAACAGGTGAGTACATGTGTGACTCAACCCTGTTGAGTCCCCAAGTTCCATCAACCTTTTGATGAAACTCTTGCAATTATGACATGCTGGGAATTGGCTCCCGGCACTGCGGCACTCAAAGAGATTGTTCTTGGTATCCATTTGCAAAGATTCTCCCCCTTTCCTCTCCATCCATTGCTCAGAGTCCAGGAGCATTGTAGTTCACTGCATACTTGTACAGCACTGTACTCTGAATGGCAGATATTGTTGCTTACCCAACTGCCATCTCCTCACTTTTCCTTGCTAGGATCATTTTTTGTTTACCTTGGTTGTTGTCACTGATGTTGCAATTACTTCAAAATTTCTTGTCATGTCTTCTAATCTATTTGTATTTTTACGAAAGGGAGGAAGGAGTTTGAACGTTGATTGGGAGCTCTGTGAATGCTGGCAGGACTTAGGAACCACACTAGCAAAAAGATCAGTTCACTTTAACTGGCAGGAAGCTTTCTGCTATTATGTTGGATCCTAAATAGACCAAAAGACTCTATTATTGGATACTGACATCCACACAAGCTACTCTTATTAGTTCATTAGATAGTTCATTAAATAGTTTAGATAAGAATTGATTAGATAGTCCATTAAATAGTTTAAGACCCTACCTTAATTTTTATTTTATTTACTTATTTATTTCTTTATTAATTTAATTTTATTCACTCATATTTTCATCTATTAATTTTGTAGCAGACAGAGAAGGGTATAGGAAACTTTTGATTTCCATAATTAGACCTTCAATAAATCACACATTTTCAGACCTACTCTTAAGCTCCACTGTACCTGTTGCACAAGTCAAGAGCTTCTTTGGAGTTCTACTCTGCTGGCTGGCTTTTTTCCCTCATTAATTGATAATATTGTGTCTCCTTTTTGTTCTACAGGAGTTTGTTGAGTTTTCTTATATATTAATGCCTCTTTCTATTTATTGTGTTGTGGATTTAAGCCCTTAAAAGAAAATCCATTACTGTTATTTAATGGTTTCTTAGAAAGGGAATGATATGAATACATGTGCTTAATTAGCACACAATATTAAATACATAACTTCTATTTAATAGCTGTATAGTAATCAGTTGTAAAAATCAGTGTTTTCAACCTTTTTCATTTCATGGCACAATAAACTAATTACTAAAATTCTGGGGCATACCAAAAATATATTTTTGCAGATCTGAAAAAAAGGTATAATGTTTATTGATTTTAAAAAAGTAATTACCTACCCTTTTTGCTCTACAGTGACTTTTTAAAAACATTGGTGCCTATACTTGTATATAAGGATTTCTAGTACAAGAATTAACTAATCAGATGCAATTTTATTATGTGACATGACCAATAAGATGCAACTCTATTATATGATCTATATATGTATGTCTCAGGACAGGGCATTAACACTGGACAACTATTGTTGTGTTGACTGTTGTAATTTATTTTATTTGGGAAAAGAGGTCAGTGCCGCTGACTAAGTAGTCAGATATTACATGTTTTAAAAATTCTTGCTGCACACTGGTTGAAAATTGCTAGTATAGATGTTTTCTTATATATTAACTTGTCTTCTACTGATTAACAATAAAATTTCAGTCTACCAATACTGCTATTATGAACATTTCTTGACGTGTCTCTATGCCTATATATATATTTGTAGAATAAATCCCTACAATGGATTGAAGGTTTTTGGAAAGTTCCTCTTTGGAGTGTGTGTGTGTGTGTGTGTGTGTGTGTGTGTGTGTGTGTAAAGTGATATTGCATAGTGGTTAAAAGCATGAACTCTGGGGCCAGGCTGCCTGGGCTCATAATCCTGGCTCTCTGCCTCACCATTGCTGTGACCTTGGGCAAGTTACTTAAGTTTCTGTGTCTTGTTTTTCTAATGAGTAAAAGTGAGAATTAATAATATCACCTTTCTCCTAGGGCTGTAAGGATTAAATGAGTCAATTTGCTGAGATTCATGTCTGATAATAAACACTCAATAACTATTATCTGTTAATGTTATTATTTTAGGTGAAGCTTAGCAACCACACTAGCAAAAAAGAGGCCACTGTAAATAAAAAAAAATGAAAAATAAGAGGAAAAGAAGAGAAAGAAAGAAAGACACACTAGCAAAAAAGAGGCCACTGTAAACAATGAAAAATAAGAGGAAAAGAAGAGAAAGAAAGAAAGAAAAGAAAAAAAAAAGACTTACAATTGCACTAGTGAAAAAAAAACACCAAGTCACATTTATGGTGGGCTGGAGCAGCACTCTGGCGAGTGCCTCTGGCATGACCTTTGGTGGAGATAAGGTAAAACCCACACAGGGCTGCAAATGGGGACAAGAAGAGAGAGAGATACAGCTGAGCTGAGGGAGGGGCTTGGAGCTTTCTTACCCAGTGGTCTACAAAATGTGGCCACTTGAGAGTGGCATTGTTAACTGCTGTCGCTTTAGTTTGACACATAGTTGAGTGACTAAATGAGTGAGTGCATGAAAATAGGCTTAAGAATTATTTTTTCTTCTCTTAAATTCCTTCCTAACACCCTTAACTCTTCAATAAAGTCTTATTACAGCCTAGCCTTACTGTAAGCATGTTAGGGAGGGAAGGGACATGGGAGAAGGCACAAGTGAGAGAAGCATCATGGAGTCACCCTGTCTGAGGTCACAGAAGCAACCAGGGCTGAAAAGAGACAAACACAATTCCTAGGGCTCCCTAGGAACACTTGTGCTAATGCCTGGACTTCCTGCTGCCCTGTAGGACTGCTCGTACTTGGGTATTAAAAGGAGAATGATTTTTCAATACTGGAAATTCTGGTAGCACATTGGCTGCTTCATGGTATCCTCTAAGTAAGTGACAGCTTTTTATACATTATTTCTAAGTTTTGGTAAAGATTAAAATAAAGCCTGCATTTGATGCTGTATTTACTCTTTCTCAAGTCATGTGTGGCTTCTTGTGTAACTGCCTATTCAAGACATAGTACAAGTACAGATGTTATGTTGATAAGATGATTTCCAGGCAGAATGAGACTCAAAGACCAGATAGAATAGCAGGGATCTTGGGCTTTTAACAGGCCCTCCTCAGTAGCTTAACCTTGCTTCCTGAAATTTCAAAGAATCGGTTTCTGCTTCTGTAACATGGGGATTTAGTGCTGTAATATCTACCACCTGTCTGGGCTTAAGAGCACATCTTTTTTTTAAATTTAAATTCTTTACTGTTGAAAGTATTACATATGTCCTTTTTATCCTCCATTGACCTCTCCCTAGCCACCCCTCCAGCACATGTCCCTGCCCCCCTACTGTCGGTGAAGAGCACATCTTGATATTAAATTAAAAGAGAGAGAGCAACCAAATAAGTTAGAATGAGTAATATACCCTGAAATCTTGCCCTAAAAATCATCACTATTAATGGTAAAACCATTATAGTATTGTATTTCTCTAACATTTCTAGCAGATGCTTGGCTAAGGGGAAAAAAATCTCCATTTTGAACACTGTCTTAGAATATGGCTATAATTATTATTTTTCACCATTCACATATTAATGTGTTGAAAAGTAGGAGACGCATGTTCAAAAAGGTGTTATTTTCGGAATTAATATATATAGTAGATGAACAGAACACACATTCACACATAATACCTGTGTTAATTGTACATGGGCCCATTTTATTTGTGTTTTTCTTATAGGTGTTGTTGAAAATTAATCAAGGACTCAGCATGATAGTAAAAAAGCAAGTCAACAAAGACATATTATAGTTACCAGGAGGGGCAATTGTGGATCCTGAACCCAGGAAGTTTGAGGCAAAGATTCAGGAAAGATCCAGAAAAGTCCTTGTGACATCAAATCCAAACTTGGATCTCTCCAGACAAAAGATTTGAGTCTGCCTCCCATTTTAATAATGAAATAGCTGCCAAGGTCGAGGATCCCCTTGGGGGTCTTCATTTGTGATAGATATCTGGGTGGGGTTGTTTTGTTTGGAGGAATAAATATTTGAAAGGGGTAACTGAAGAAGGTTATGTGGCTGTTATGATGTTATTGATACACAGGCTGACGCTATTATAATGGATACTATCAGGCTACATTATCTTTATGCCTCCAAGGTAACCTGAAGCAACTGTCTATTGACTTGGCACTACCTTACACTGAAGCGTTTGCCCTGCCTGGGGACTGTAACCTGAGCCAACCACATACCTCACAGACAGCTTTCTTTAGCGAAATCGTCCAGGAGGAGCGCTTTCAAAGGGTGATGGCCGCTGAGTGACTCTCAGGGAGGGTGGCCTTGCCACATTCTAATCTATTTAGGGGCAACTACTAGAAAGTCCTTCTCTTCAGGCAAGGAAATAGTTATTTACAATAAGGAAACTGGAGGTCACCTGAACCCCTGGAAATTTTTCTTTCTAAAGAATGAACTTTGTCATGTTTCACTGCAGGTCATGTCCACGTGGAAAGCAAGGCTCGCCAAAAGACTGAAATCTCCATCTAGAAGGATGCATCCATTTCCATGTTCAGCTCTGCTGGCCTGTTTTGGGAATACGAGGGAGAATGCTCCCTGTGATCAGCCCATAGTGCCTGATACTCATTCCACCATCTATGATCAGCCCAAGGCCAAAGCATGTCGACACCGAAGTCACCCAAAAGGGGAAGAAGGAACTCCAGAGAAAAGGCGAGATTCTGGTACCTATTTAGACAGAAATGGCAATGCAAATCGGAATTCAAGTAACCACACTGCTCTCCAGCCTGCTGAGACCTCTGAGGATGTGCCTGGGTCTCCAGATGGTGAATTGGACTGTGAAGTAGTTACTTTTCAGACTTCTATCCCCAGACCATCAGTTATTGAAATGCCAATGGTGAGTATTCCCGATGATGTTATAGAAGGAATGGTGTTGGAGGAGAGTTCTGATAATTTGGTGAATGACTTCAGGGAACAAAGTTGTTTAACATTATAAGTAAATAAGACATTGAGGGGAACTCTTACTAGTGAGAGGAAGTGTGTAAAGCCTCATAAAGTTCTTAAAGGATGTGGAGGGAGGCAAGGACAATAGCACTGGGGCTTTAGCAATGACCAATATTGACCTTTATTTAATTGCCTATGGTGCTGCAGAGCCAACAGTGTCTCAATAAAATATTAGGGGTAATATTGTCTGGGAAAGCTTTTTTTTTTAAACTTGTCTGTGAATTTATATGAAAATGCACACTGTGTGAGGTTGGATTATAGAATTTAAGAATTTGCCTCTATTTAAAATAAATTGGGTGATATCAAAGCAATCTGGGCAAATTTGGAAATGATGACCACTGAGTGCATACAGAGCAAAAACAAAGGAACTGGCTGATGCAACTATTCATGCTATAGGTGTTTCTGTGATTGTTTTCTGAGACTTAAAGGCAGGAGAAAGAAGTTGTTTGAAAAATATAGTGCTGCTACTTTTATAAGGCAGCATCTTGAGTTATTTACCTTTTTACTTTTTTTTGGCATTACTGAATTTTAATTGTTGGATATTCTGATTGGATTGAGCTACACAATCATTTCAAAGTTTTTGGTAATTCCAATTTAGGGAGGCAGAGTAGAGGCAGGGTTTCTTGAATAGTGTTTTCCAAATACCAAGTATCCCTTGAGCATTTTTTGGTCTTAGTCCTGGCAAAAAGCTTAGGATCAGACTTACATAACTGAGAAGTCTTTGAGGATCCATTACTAAAATATTCTAATGTAAAATAATACTTTTCTTTAACAAATCATTTTTGTTTGACTTGCTGACTTGAATCCAACAAGCCTCATTACCAATGGAAACTGCCAAGTAATGAAGACAGGGTTAAAACATAATTTAAAAAAGTTTCATTTGACAGTCTACAAGCTTATATACAGTGATTAAATGAACAGAGAATTTCACCAAGCCCTCTGCTATAGCAAGAACTGTAGTAGTTTTTAAAGTACCACTCAAAAATGTGTTTAATTTTCAGTTTAAAATTAAGATGTCTTAGTAGTATTCTAGTTAGCTGAGTGGAGGTCAAGGCCAAGTTTGTATTTCTTACATGTTAAATGAATGAATGATTTACTTGTTTTAATGAACTGAATGAAGACTTTCTGTTGGGTAAACATTCTAGCAACCCAGGATCTACCTTTTATTGCAAAGTACAGCAGCAATTACAGAAGGTTGACTTGATTTTATCTTTGGGGCATATGTGATACAGGGCCTCAAAGTAAATATGTGTACTCAAATATAACCAATTAAACATAGCAAGGTAACATGCATATTTATTGTCTACTTGGCATGAGCAAAGCCATAGATAGATGACAGAGGTTAGATAGGCCTTATGATAGAAGTAGCCCTAAGGTAAGGCTAAATAGAAGTGTCCCAAAGAGAGACACAAAAATGGTTCAAAGGAGGTTGGAGGCTCTGGAAGGTACATTGTAAAGAAGGTGGAATTTGAGATTGGTCCAGAGAGAAGGTTAGGATTTTTAAAGGCAGAGATGAAGGGGAGGACATTTCAATAAAATAAAACTGTATGAACAAAATCCTGGATGTAGCGGTATGTAGTATAGCAATAGGTACATCAGATTGGCTAGATTGGAAAAATACTGGGAAAGGTAGATTGAGACCCAATGTGAGATGCCTTGAGTGCTGTAGTGAAAAGTTAATTCAGTTGGCAGTGGCGACACTGAGAATTTTGAACAGAGAAACAGCATCCTTCGGATTTCATTCTGGGAAGATAAAAAGGTAGAGCCATGTAGGTTGGATTAGAGTTGGGAACACTGGAGCTGAGCAGCCACTGAAGTAATCTCAGCCTGAGGAGTTACAAAAAAATAGTAGGAGGGTGAGGTAGGAGGTGCAAAAAAGGACCCTTGCGGTAGCAAATGCAGCAGTTGACCCTGGGGTACAGACTAGATAGAGAGGGTGGTGAAATCAAACTGGGAGTGATGAAATGAAAACACCACAAAATTAAGTGCCAGGGTGTGTGGGAAGAACTGGTCATGTGGGCATGGTAAATGGGCATCTAATCTAGTTAAATGCAAGGAGCTAAAATTTACAGAGTTCTTGCTATTTGCCAGCCATTCTTCTAAGTGCTTTACATAGAGTATCCCAGAGGTACATTTCCTTATAATTCCCATTTTACAGATGGGGACATTGACACTTAGAGAGGGTAAGACTTGCTCAGGGTCACAGAGGAGGGATGTGATAGAGCCAGGATTGCAGCTCAGGTCTGTTTTATTCCAAAGTCTGACCTCTGAATTATAGCAGGCTTCTACTGCTCATTATTATTTGTGTGGTGTTTGAAGATTTCCAAGCACATATTCATACATGATCTCACTTTCTATGCAATAAAATTTAAATTTCATTGTGTGTATGTGTACATATTTATATATAAACTAGAGGCCCAGTGCATAAAATTCATGCATGGG
>NW_005370156.1:579859-583224 GCF_000412655.1 Myotis brandtii
TTACCTCCCCCCCCCGCCGAAAGCCTGGCCACCCCCAACTACTCCCCCCTGCTGGCCTGGTCTCCCCTAACTGCCCCCCCCACTGGCCTGGTTGCCTCTTACTGCCCCCTCCTGCTGACCTGGTCGCCCCCAACTGCCCCCCCAGCTGGCCTGGTTGCCCCCAACTGCCTCTCCTGCCAGCCTAGTCACCCCTCACAGCCCTCCTGCCAGCCTGGTGGCTCCATACAGCCTGCTGTTCAGTCATTTGGTCGTCACTAACCCCCTTGCTGACCTGGTCGCCCCATGCAGCCTGCTGTTCAGTCATTTGGTCATCCCTTACTAACCCCGCTGCCGGCCTGGTCATAGGCAGCCATCTTGTGAGGGTGTGAGGGTTAATTTGCATATTACCTCTTTATTATATAGGATGTATCTTTGTGTATAATAATAATTATTTGATTTTTCTTAATTTGCTTAACCTTTTTGATCTTAGTTTCATGGTGTATCACAAGGTGGAAAGGGACACTTTCATTTGCATCCTACTGATGATAAGGTTTTGTTGATGACAGTGTGGGACTACTTTGAGATCTTCTGATTAAAAGTGCCATAGCACGGTCCAGTTTTTTCACTACCTAGTAATTTTACTGTGACATGTTTCCTCTCATTAGATGATAAATGAGCTTCTTTTATTATAATCTTGCCTGATGGCAAAAATATTTCCCTTTTGGATGCACTGATCCCCACATTTAAGCTGCCTTGGTAGACGCAACAAATAATACTTTTTTCACTTTTTGTTGTTGAGTTCAGCCTCGGAACATAACCATAGCTAAGAAATGGGGACAAATGAGTCCCTCTATCTATCTTTAGTTAACTGGTGTTCAGATAGAAGGGTGATTCAATTAAATTTGAAGCAACATCTGGTCTTAGAGGAAAAGCTCAAGGTAGAGAAGCCAAGTGAACTAAGTAAAAAGGGAATGTTTCTGTGTGCACATGTCTATTTATAAAGTGAAGCTGATTAGTCTTCAACCTTTTTTAGGTAATCTCTTCCCTGTTCCAGGCATGAAATCAAGGTGATCACAATCCTAAAATTAGAATGTCTTATATCTTCTGATTATGATTTTTTTCTTTCTTAGCAGTGTTACAATTGAAGTGTCTTATAATTGGTAGGGTCATTGAGCCAATGAAGGACAGAAGTATGCTATTTATTTCTTTTAGCCAAGAGTTATGTGTTCTTACTGTGCATCAGGACAGCACTAGCCCCGGGGAAACAAAGATGATTAAGACACAGTCCCTGAAGTTGCTCATATTCTGGTGGGAAATACAGTTAGGTAAAGAGGCAGTATCAATGCAGAGAAGCTTATGGGTCAACACTGGATGCCACAGGAGCACATGAAAGAGTCTCCTATCTTAGCCTTGGGAAGACAGGGGAGGCTGAAATATATGGAGGAGAATCGGTTTCTGCCTTATTCTTTTATAATTTCACATAGAACCTAACACTGCAGCCTTTTAGTTGAATGGTACTGTCTTTCTCCTCGCTCTCTGTCCCTTAACAATGGTGGCAGTTTAAGAAAGACACAGCTTCCACACTGAGTGGTTTCAGAATAGTTGGGTAGTTTCAGAAGGTCTTTCAGTTGTAAGTTTTTATCTTGTTCTTACTCAAACAACATAGCCAGCCTCACACAGGAAGAGAAAGTAACTGTGGTTTAGGAAATCATTCCTGGGTATTCTAACTAATGGTCTGTTTTACAAAAAGTAAGGGAAGTGGGGCTGAGGTGACTCAGTGGTTAAGTATGAACCAAGAGGTCACCAGTTTGCTTCCTAGTCAGTGCACATTTCAGGGTTGTGGGCTTGATCCTAAGCAGGGGGCATGCAGGAGGCAGCCAATCAATGTTTCTCTCTCATCAATGTTTCTACCTCTCTATCCCTTACTCTCTAAAATCAATAAAAACTTTTTTTAAAGGATGGGAAACAAGGCCCATCTTGGAGTTAGGACATCCCTGGAACCCAGATGGTGGCCTGGACCAAGCCTCAGAGGCTCAGGTAGTCATTGCTTTCTAGGTTCCGAGTTTCAGCTCTCTAGACACTTTTGTCAGTTATCCTTACCTAAAAGATAGCCTCATTAAAAACTGTTTTTATTGATTTCAGAGAGGAAGGGAAAGGGAGAGAGAGATAAACATCAATGATGAGAGAGAATAATTGATTGGCTGCCTCCTGCAAGCCCCCTACTGGGGATTGAGCTTGCAACCTGGGTATGTGCCTTGACTAGGAATTGAACTGTGATTCATGGGTTGACACTCAACTGCTGAGCAACATCAGCTGGGCAAAGATAGCTTCTTGGTACCCACACTTACAAGAGCCTGATGTATAAATTAGAATGTTGTGTTACTTGTAAGTCTTGAGGACTGTCAGAAAGGGCTGACTAAGCCATGTGTTTTCTCCACAGGAAAATTAGACATAAAAGAAATGACAACTAGAAATTTGTTGAAGAGTATAGACTCAGAGGAAGGGGGAGCTACATTATTTTATTACAGTAAAATACACATAACTCAAATTTACAATTTTAATTATTATTATTTTCAAAAAATATTTATTGTTGAGATTATTACAGATGTACCTCCTTTTTCCCCCCATAGCTCCCCACCTCCCAGTTCCCACCCCACCCCAGGCCCTTGCCACCCTATTATCTGTGTCCATAGGTACTGCATACATGCATATAGGATCTTTGTCTAATCTCTTTTCGCACCCCCACACCCCTTTCCCTCTGAGAATCGTCAGTTTGTTCCACTTCCAACCCCTGATTCTATTCCATTCACCAGTTTATTCTGTTCATCAGATTTTTTATTCATTTGATTTTTAGATTCACTTGTTGATAGATATGTATTTGTTGTCACTTTGTTGTTCATAATTTTTTATCTTTACCTATTTCTTCTTCCTCTTCTTAAAGAATACCCTTCAGCATTCCATATAATACTGGTTTGGTGGTAATGAACTCCTTTACCTTTTACTTGTCTGTGAAGCTCTTTATCTGACTTTCAATTCTAAATGATAGCTTTACTGAGTAAAGTATTCTTGGTTGTAGGTTCTTGCTATTCATCATTGAATATTACTTGCCACTCCCTTCTGGCCTGCATAGTTTCTGTTGAGAAATCAGCTAAGAGTCGTATGGATACTCCCTTGTAGGTAACTATTTTTTTCTTGCTGCTTTTAAGATTCTCTGTCTTTTGCCCTTGGCATTTTAATTATGATGTGCCTTGGTGTGGTCCTCTTTGTATTCCTCTTGTATGGGGTTCTCTGTGCTTCCTGGACTTGTAAGTCTATTTCTTTCACCAGGTAGGGGAAGTTTTCTGTTATTATTTCTTCAAATAGGTTTTCAATATCTTGCTCTCTCT
>NW_005370156.1:585342-589395 GCF_000412655.1 Myotis brandtii
TCTGGGTGATGTCCGTTCCGTCTTTTAGTTGTATTTTTGAAGTGGTTGTTTGCGGCAGCAGTCTCCGGTGTTTACCTATGCCGCCATCTTGCTCGGAATCCTGTATATTATTCTTTATTTCAGTCAGTGTATGCTTAATTTCTGACTGGTCCTTTTCCATTTTTTTAGCATTCTCACTAAGATCCTTGAAGGTCTCACTAAGTTCCTCAGAGGTTTCTAGAAGATTCTTGAATAACCTTATAAATGTGGCTTTGAACTCTATATCCAGTAGTTTTCTTTCTTCCATTTCTTTCATTTGTGACATGTTTCTTTGTCTCCGCATTTTGGCTGCTTCCCTATGTTTGTTTCTATGTATTGGGTAGCTGCTAAGTCTCCTTGAGTTGATAGAGTGGCCTTGTATAGTAGGTGTCCTATAGGGCCTAGTGGCTCAGCCTCCCCAATCACCTGAGGTGGACACTCTTGGTGCACCCCTTTGTGGGCTGTGTGCACAGTGTTGTTGTAGTTGATCCTTGATTGCTGTTGGTATCACTGGGAGGAATTGACCTCCAGGCCAATTGGCTTAAGGATCAGCTGCAACTACAGTGGGAAAGCAGCTGTGCAGAAGACACCCTTATGGGGCAGGACTTGCTTCAGTGGGGCTTTGGTGCTTCCTGAGTCTGTCCCTTGAGTGTGTCACTTATGGATGTGAAGAGTTACAATCTGGTATGGTCTCACACTGACCACTGGGTACACTGGCTCATGGATCTCCAAGGAGATGCAAAGTCAGCCACTGCCTGCCGCCACCCAGCAGGAGCTACAGAGAAATCTTCAGATTTCTCCTCTTTGTATCGGGTTTGGAAGTGCCCAGACGAGGCCCAGCTGTGAAGCAAGGAAGGCTTGTGCCGGTGCTGGCCTTGGGCCTTTTATTGATAGCTTTGGGGCTCCCTGACCCAGCTGCGGCTTGTTTGACAGGTTTTAGGCTGAGAATGGACAGGCCATTCATATGCAAAAGCCACTGCGCACAGCTTGGGTGGGGTTGTAAATTGGGTGGGGCAAGGTCTCAGGGAACCTCCAGGATGGAGCAAACCAAAATGTCTGCCAGTCAGCACTGCACCAGGGAGGTCCCAGCACAGGAACAATGACCGCTGTGTACACCTCTATCTGTAAGAAAGCCACCCCCATTTTCCTGCCCTAATAGCAGACAGTCCAGTTTCTCCCCATATCTGTCTGGGTCCCCCAGAGCCTTGCCCAGCACTGGAGCTCAGAGCAGGCTGGAGCTTGTAAATTCAGTTCACGGTGCCAGCCTTTTAAGAGGAGCAGCTGGGTCTCTAGCAGCCTGTGTGTCACTCAGCCTCAATCTGCACTGGTTTTTACAGTCCTAGTTCTTACTGCCCTTAGGGACTTCTTTCCCTAGCTTTGGAACCCTGGGCTGGGGGTCTGGTGTGGGGCTGGGACTCCTTGCTCCTCTAGGCAGCCTCCAAAAAGGCGATCTCCCTCCTGATTAAAAAAGCAGCACACCCAGGTGCCGGACTAGCCCGTTCTGCACCTTTGTGCCTACTACCAGTCTCAATGCACTTTCTTCTTTACCTCTCTAGTTGTAGTACTTCCACTCAGTCAGCTTTCCCACAGTTCTGGATGATAGTTGTTTTGTAATTTTCATGTGGTTGTGGGGGGCAGCAAGTACAGATGTTTACCTATGTTGCCATCTGGTTCCTCTCTCAATTTTAATTATTTTAATGTGTACAGTTCTGAGGCATTCAGTATGTTCACACTGTTGTAAAACCTTAACTACTATCCATTTGCAGAACTTTTTTTCATCTTCTCCAACTCAACTTCCTATTCACCCTTCTTTCTGGCCTCTGGCAACCACCATTCTACTTTCTGTCTCTGTGAATTTAACTATTCTATTACCTCATGTAAGTGGAATCATACACTATTTGTTCTTTATATCTAGCTTATTTCACTTAGCATAATGTTCTCAAGGTTTATCCATGTTGAAATATGTGTCAGGGGCTTCCAGTGAAGATGGTGGCATCGGTACTCTCCTTCTTCCACAACCACATCAAAAACACAGACTTGCAAAGATGGCAACTGGCAGGACAGCAGTGAGAGAGAGAGTGTGAGAGAGTGAGGGAGTGAAAGGGGAGTGTGTGGATGTGTGTGGTGTGTGTGTGAGTGACTGAGGGACAGTTAGATCCTGTAGGACTGGCGGACTGGGCTGTCTTAGATGGGCAGTCACTTCTGCCACTACAAGCACTCCCGGGTGGCCGGCGCTGGCACAGATGCAAACTGGGACTCTATAGCCACTCTGGACAAAGACCTGCTACCACAGCTGCAGACCACGGACACTGACACTCCAGCCATCCTGGCCGCAGGCTCCTGTGAGTCCCAGAGAATGTTCCCCTCCCACTGATCTGCTGCAGTAGTGCATGAGTGGGCCTCCTGTTGACCTGCGGTGACCATGCCACCTGGCCCCCGAGTGCCTGTGACTGACTCTGGGTGCGCACAGGCACAGGGCTCCCACTGACCCGCTGCGGCCACGCGACCGAGGTCCTGAGCACACCTGTGACGAACAGGCCTGTGACTCTGACTCTTGGTACATGCATGCAGGGCTGCTGCTGATGCATGGCAGCTACATCACTGGCCCCCAAGCATGCCCAACTCTGATTCTCGGTGTGTGCAGGACCCGTGCCAATACACAGCAGCCGTGCGTCTTGGCACCTGAGCTCTCCTGTGACTCTCAGGCTCAGGCTCCCGCAACTTGGTGCTTGGACCCTTTGGTGCTAGCAAAAATGGGGAGACAATGAAACAATCCCCAAAGGAAAGAAAAGGAGGAACCACCCCTCTAAAAAAGGAAGTAAATGAAACAGAGTCAGAAAAAGAATTAAGAATAATGGTCGTACAGTTCATAAACCAGATGGATGAGAAAATGAACAACCTATGAAAGAATCAAGAAAAATAAAAGTGATATAGCTACAATAAAAAACATAATGGAAGGCTTCAAGAGTAGACTAGGAGAAGCGGAGGCCAGAATTAGTGAGTTAGAAGACAAGGTAGAGAAAAAAAGCCCAATCTGAACAGCAACTAGAGAAAAAAATTAGAAAGTAGGAGGAAAGCCTTAGGGAGCTTTGGGACAAGATGAAACGAAGTAACATTCATATAATAGGGGTGCCAGAAGGACAAGAAGAACAGCAAGGATTAGAGAACCTATTTGAAGAAACAATGTCAGAAAACTTCCCTGATATGTGGAAGAAAAATTCACACAAGCACAGAGGGTCCCAAACAAGATGAACCCCAAAAGACCCACACCAAGACATGATGTAATTACAATGGCAAACATTAACAACAAAGAGAGAATCTTAGAGGCTGCAAGAGAGAGACAGAGAATTACCTACAAGGGATCTCCTATTAAATTATCAAATGATTTCTCAACAGAAACACATCAGGCCAGAAGGGAAGGGATGAAGTATACAAAGTGATGCAAAGCAAGGGACTGAATCCAAGCATACTCTATCCAGCAAGGCTATCATTCAAAATTCAAGGGGAAATTAGGAGCTTCACAGACAAAAAAAAAGGCTAATGGAGTTTATCACCATCAAGCTGGCAATGAAAGGAATGCTAAAGGCACTGTTGTAAAAAGAAAAAATAGAAAGGGAAGAAGGAACACAGGCATAAAGAATAAAAATTGGCTACAAACAAGTACCTATCAATAATAACTTTAAATGTAAACCAATTAAATGCTCCAATCAAAAGACATCGAGTGGCTGAATGGATAAGAAAACATGACCCACACATATGCTGTCTACAAGAGATCCACTTCAGAACAAGGGACTCACACAGACTGAAAATGAAGAGATGGAAGAATATTTTTCAGGCAAATGGTAATGAACAAAAAGCTGGGGTAGCAATACTTAGACAAAATAGACCTCAAAGTGAAGACCCTAACAAGAGACAAGGAAGGCCACTTCATAATACTAAAGGGATCGATACAACAAGAGGATATAACTCTGGTTAACATATATGCACCCAACGCAGGAGCATCAAAATACATAAAAAAAAACTCTTCTGAAAGAT
>NW_005370156.1:589870-623616 GCF_000412655.1 Myotis brandtii
AATAGCATGCTATTAAACAATGATTGGGTTACCAAAGAGATCAAAGAAGAAATAAAAAACATCCTGGAAAAAAATGACAACAATCCAAACTCTGGGGACACAGTAAAAGCAGTCCTGAGAGGGAAGTTCATAGCATTGCATGCCTACCTGAAAAAGCAAGCAATTGTTTAACTCTGCAACTTGAAGAATTAGAAAGAGAGCAACAGAAAAGCCCAGAGTAAGCAGAAGGAAGGAAATACTAAATATTAGAGTGGAAATAAATGACACAGGGACCAAAAATCAATACAAAAGATCAATGAAACCAAGACCTGGTTCTTTGAAAGGATAAACAAGATTGATGAACCTCTAGCCAGGGTCACCAAGAAGCAACGAGAGAGGACCCAAATAAACAAAATCAGAAATAAAAGAGGTAAAATAACATCAGACCCCACAGAAATACAAAGGATTGTAAAAAATACTATGAGCAACTCTATTCCAACAAACTGGTCAACCTAGAAAAAACGAACATATTCCTAGAAAAATACAACCTTCCAAAACTCAATCAAGAAGAATCAAAACATTTGAATAGGCTGATAACTATGGAGGAAATTGAAGCAGTAATCAAAAATCTTCCAGAAAACAAAAGCCCTAGACCAGATGGCTTCACAGGGGAGTTTTATCAAACATTCAAAGAAGAACTGAAACCTGCCCTCCTCAGACTATTTCAAAAAATTCAAGAGGAAGGCACACTTCCAAGCTCTTTCTATGAAGCCAGCATTACCCTAATACCAAAACCAGATAAAGACACTACAAAGACAAAGAATTACAAGCCAATATCTCTGATGAACATAGATGCTAAAATCTTCAACAAAATTCTAGCAAATCAGATCCAGCATTACATTAGAAATATCATACACCATGACCAAGTGGAATTTATTCCGGGGATGCAAGACTGGTATAATATCCACAAATCAAGAAATGTGATACATCACATAAACAAATTGAGCGATGAAAACCATATAATCGTATCAATTGATGCAGAAAAAGCATTTGACAAAATCCAACAACCTTTCTTGATAAAAATTCTCAGCAAGGTGGAAATAGAGGAATCATACCTCAACATAATAGAATCCATATATGACAAACTGATAGCCAACATCATACTCAATGGGCAAACATTAAAACCATTTTCCCTAAAACAGGAATAAGACAGGGATGCCCACTCTCACCACTCCTGTTCAACATAGTACTGGAAGTGCTAGCCATAGTGATCAGACAAGAAGAAGAAATAAAAGGCATCCAAATTGGAAAAGAAGAAGTAAAACTCTCATTATTCACATATGACATGATATTGTACATAGAAAACCCCAAAGACTCCATCAAAAACCTACTAGACTTAATAAATGAATTTGGCAATGTAGCAGGACTCAAAATTAACTCCCAGAAATCTATGGCTTTTTTATACACCAATAATGAACTCACAGAAAGAGAAACAAACAAACAAACAAACAAAAAACCAATCCCATTTACCATTGCAACAACAAAAAAATTAAGATACCTAGGAATAAACTTAACTAAGGAGGTAAAAGACCTGTACTCATAAAACTACAGGACATTGACAAAAGAGATAGAGGAAGACATAAACAGATGGAAGAACATACCATGTTCATGGATTGGTAGAATCAACATCATTAAAATGTCCATACTACCCAAAGCAAGCTATAGCTTCAATGCAATCCCCATTAAGATACCAACAGCATATTTCACAGACCAAGAACAAACTCTCCAAAAATTCATCTGGAATAAAAAAAGTCCCCGAATAGCCACAGCAATTTTGAGAAAGAAGAACAAAGTTGGAAGGATCACAATACCAGATATCAAGCCATAGTACAAAGCCACTGTTCTCAAAACTGCCTGGTTCTGGTACAAGAACAGACATGTAGACCAAAGGAACAGAACAGAGAACCCAGAAATCTACCCAAGTCATTATGCTCAATTAATATTTGACAAAGGAGGCAAGAGCATACAATGGAATCAAGACAGTCTCTTCAATAAATGTTGTTGGAAAAATTGGACAGATACATACAAAAAAATGAATCTAGACCACCAACTTACACTGTACACAAAAATAAACTCAAAATGGATAAAGGACTTAAATGTAAGATGGGAAACCATAAAAATCTTAGAAGAATCCATAGGCAGCAAAATAATCAGACATATGTCGTAGCAATATCTTTACCAATACAGCTCCTAGGGCAATGGAAACTAAGGAGAAAATAAACCAATGGGACTACATCAAAATAAAGAGCTTTTGCACAGCAAAAGAAACCATCAACAAAACAACAAGAAAGCCCACTCCATGGGAGAACATATTTGCCAATGTATATCCGGTAAGGGCCTAATCTCCAAAATTTATAGGGAACTCATACATCTTAACAAAAAGAAAATAAACAGTCCAATTAAAAAATGGGCAAAGGACTTAAATAGACCCCTTTCAAAAGTTGACATACAGAAAGCCAAGAGACATATGAAAACATGCTTAAGCCACGAATCATCTGAGAGATGCAAATCAAAATGACAATGCGATATCATCTCACACCTGTCTGGATGTCTATCATCAACAAATCAACAAATGACAAGTGCTAGCGAGGATGCGGAGAAAAAGGAACCCTCGTGCACTGCTGGTGGGAATGCAGACTGGTGCAGCCACTGTGGAGAACAGTATGGAGTTTCCTCAAAAAACTAAAAATGGAACTCCCATTTGACCCAGTAACCCCACTTCTAGGAATATATCCCAAGAAACCAGAAACACCAATCAGAAAGAACATAGCAACACAATTTACAATAGTTAAGATTTGGAAACAACCTAAGTGCCCATCAGCAGATGAGTGGATTAAAAAGCTGTGCTACATCTACACAATGTAATACTACACTACTCTAAAAAGGAAAGAACTCTTACTATTTGTAACAGCATGGATGGGTATAGAGAGCATTATGCTAAGTGAAATAAGCCATTCAGAAAAAGAGAAATATCACATGATCTCACTCATTTGTAGAATATAATGAACAAAAATAGGTACAGAGAGCATCGAACAAAATGTTAAACTTCATTGGGAAGACAGGGGAGACCTGGAGGGGGCAGTGTAGGAGATCAACCAAAGGACTTGTATGCATGCATATAAGCAAAGCCAATGGACACTGACACTAGGGTGCGTGAGGGCATGTACTAGGGGGTGGGGATGGCAGGGGGAAGTCAATGGGTGAAAAAGGAGACATGCAATTCTATATGCAATACTTTAAACAAAAATACAACTAAATTAGAGAACAACCATCATTTAGAACCATCTGAAATCTAGCTGAACGGAAGTGCTACAACTAAGGATATAAAGAAGCAGCCACATTGAGACTGGTAGTAAGGGTGGAGATGCGAATGGCTGGTCTCACACCCTTGTATGGTGGATAAAAAGGAGAGATATCTCAGCTACAGTGGTATCCCATGAGGAGCAAGGGGTCTCAGCCCCACACCAGGCCCCCTTGCCCAGGGTCCCAGTGCTGGGAAGAAAAGTCCCCATAACTTCTGGCTGTAAAACCCAGAGGGGATTGAGGCTGAGGGAGGCAGAGGCTGCTGGTGATCCAGACAGCTCCTCTTTAAGGTCCCACACAGAGACTTGCTAGGAGTTTCAGCATGGAGTAGCTCCAAAGGCACCAGGGACATATGGAGAAGAACTGAACTTTCTGGCATCAGGATGAGAGCTCGAGGGGCAGCTTTCTCCCAGACAAAAGTGTTGGTAGAGACTACTGTTATTTTTCTGAGCCCTTACCCCAAAGAGTCAGCAGGCTGCCATATCTGAGTCTCCATCAACCTGGCTATCACTATTTGCCCTGCCCTAAGACCCGGCCCACTAACTTGTGGGTCCACTCAAGCTGTTTCCATTGGTTTTTCTATACAAATGACCTGTCATGGCTCATGCTTCAGATTTTCCTAAAGTCTCTCAAACCAGTTGTATCTGGTGGCCACAGGCCCAGCACTAGCAGCAGCCAGCCTTGGTTCATGGCTCGGCTTCAGCTCGGCACCTCCATGCCTACCACAAGTTGCAGCCATCTGCAGATCACTTTGTAGCTCATGCCAGGTGGCCTGGTGGCTGACCTTGGCCTACACCTCCTGGAAGGCCCCAGAGCCAGTGCACCCAGTGGATAGCTTCAGACTGTGTTGATGCACCACCATCCAACCACCTCCTCAAATGACACACTCAAGGGGCAGACTTCGTGGGCATCAGAGTCCTACTTTGTGGGGTGGACCCCTGCACAGCTGACCTGTTGCAGCCAGTTCTTTCAGCCAACTGGCCTTGGGGTAAATCCCTCCTATTGACCTGCCAACAGTAATCAAGGCTCAACTAGAAGAGGAGTGTGTACATATCCCACAAGGTTGGGGGTGGGGCACACCTAAAGTGCCCAGCTTGGGTGAATGGAGAGGCTGTGCCACTGATACCTACAGGATACCCACTAAGGTAACCACTCTACCAAGCCTGGGGTACATAGCAGCTATACCTAATACAGAGAAACAAACACAGGAGGCTGCCAAATTGAGGAGGCAAAGAAACATGTCCCAAATGAAAGGACAGAACAAATATCCAGATAAAGAACTAAATAAAATGAAAATAAGCAGTATATTAGATGCAGAGTTTGAAACACTGGCTAAAAGGATGCTCACTGAACTTAGGGAAAGAGTAGATGAACTTTGAGAGAACTTCATCAGCATAAAAAAGGACATGGAAACCATAAAAAAGAACCAATCAGAAATGAAGGCTGCACTAACTGAAATGAAGAATCATTTACAAGGAGTCAACATTAGAGTAGATAAAGCTGAGAATCAAAACAGTGATTTGGAATATAAGGAAGCAAAAAGCACCCAGTCAGAACAGCAAAAAGAAAAATCTCCCCCCCCCCCAAAAAAATGAGGATAATATAAGGAGCCTTGGGACAACTTCAAGTGTACCAACATTGAGATCAGGGGTTGCTAGAAGGAGAATAAAGAGAGCAAGAAATTGAAAACCTATTTGAAAAAATAATGACAGAAAATTCCCTAACCTGGTGAAGGAAATAGGCACACAAGTCCAGGAAGCACAGAGAGTCCCAAACAAGATGAACCCAAAGAGGCTCATACCGAGACACATCGTAATTAAAATGCAAAGGGTTAAAGACAAAGAGAGAAACTTAAAAACAGCAAGAGAAAAGCACAGTTAGTTGTACAAAAGAGCTCCCATAAGACTGTCAGCTGATTTCACAACAGAAACTTTGCAGGCCAGAAGGGATTGGCAAGAAATATTCAATGTTATAATAAAGCAAGGACCCACAACCAAGATTAATCTACACACAAAACTATCATTTAGAATTGAAGAACAAATAGAGAGCCTCCCAGACAAGAAAAAGCTAGAATTCATCACCACCAAATCAGTATTATATGAATGTTAAAGGATCTTCTTTATGAAGCAGAAAAAGATAAAAAGCTAAAAAATATAAACAATAAAATAGTAATTAATACATGTCTATCAACAATTAAATCTAAAAAACAAAAGCAAATGAACAAGCAGAACAGAAACAGACTCATAGATGCAGAGAACATTTTTTTTTTATAATCTTGGTTCATTCACAACAGATGGCTATTGTGTTGGCTGTTGTCATTTAAAAAAAAATATTTGAGACGAAGGGAGAGTGAGAGATAGAAACTTCAATGATGAAAGAGAATCATTGATTGGCTGCCTCCTGAATACCCCCTATTGGGGGTCGAGCCCACAACCCGCGCTTGTGCCCTTGACTGGAATCGAACCTGGACCCTTTAGTCCACAGGCCAATGCTCTATCCACTGAGCCAAATCATCTAGGGTGCAGAGAACATTTTGATAGTTGCCAGATGGGAACAGGGTTGGGAGGATGGGTGAAAAAAGTGAAGGGATTAAGAAGTACAAATTGGTAGTTACGGAATAGTCATGTAAAGTTAGTTACATGAAGTCATGTAAAGGTAGTTACGTAAAGTCAAAATATAGTCAATAATATTCTAATAACTATGTATGTTGTAAGATAGGTATGAGATTTTTTTCAGGATGATCACTTAGTAAGTTTACAAAATGTTAATCACTGGGATGTACACCTGAAACTAATGTAATATTTTATGTTAACTGTAATTGAAAAATAAAAAATGATTTAAAAAATCCTAATCTACAATTTGTTATACATAAAGGATCAGACTGTCAAATCGGAATCACATGAATCAGAGATCTTGCCCAGTGTCAAGCTTCACTAATAACTTAAAGAATAGGTCATCAAGAGGTAGGTATGGGGCATGGAGGGTGGCTCTCACTGTGTGACATGACTTCACTTGGTCTCATAGCTGACCTCTTCTGGGCCAGAGAGTTGCATGTCCATTGCAGAAAGAAAGTACCTGAGAACCATCCTCAACTATATGGTTTGAGATAGATTTTCAATTTTTAGGTGTTTTGAATTAAAATATATTTCTGGATTTACAGTAAAAATAGAAAAAGAAAGAAACATGTGTCAGAATGTCCTTCCTTTTTAAAGCTGCACAATATTCCATTGCATGTGTATATCACACTTTGTTTACACATTCATCTGTTGATGAACACTTGAGTCATTTCTACCTTTTGATAATTGGGAATAATGCTGCTATCAATATGTGTGTACAAATATATCTTCAAGACCTTATTTTCAGTTCTTTTGAGTGAAATTTCTGGATCATAAGGCAATTTTTTAATTTTTTGAGAAACTGACATACTACTTTCTAAAATGTTTGTACCACTTTATATTCCCAAGAGCAATGCACAAGGGCTCCAACTTCTCCACATCCATGCCACCACTTGTTGCTTTCTGAAGTTTTTGTTTTGATAATAGCCATCCTAATGGGTATGAAGTGCTATCTCACTGTGTTTTAAATTTGCATTTTCCTAATGATTAGTGATGTTGAACATCTTTTTATGTGCAAAAGTCATTGGCCATTTGTAATCTTCTTTGTAGAAATGTATATTCAAGAACTTTGTCCATTTTTAAATTGTTTTTTTAAATTTGTTGTTGTTGAATTATAAGAGTTCTTTACATAGTCTGGATATTAAACCCTTATCAGATATATGATTTGCAAATACTTTCTTCTATTCTGTGAGTTGCCTTTTCTCTCTGTTGATAGTGTCCTTTGATGTACATAAATTTGTAGTTTTGCCCAGCCAGTGGGGCTCAGTTTGTTGAGTGTCCCATGCACCAGGAAGTGGCTGGTTCGATTCCTGGCTGGTCATGGTACATGCCCAGTTGCAGGTTTGATCCTCAGTAGGGGGCATGCAAGAGGCAGCCAATTGATGTTTCTTTCTCATTGATGTTTCTCTCTCTATCTCTTCCTTCTTCTCTCTGAAATCAATGAAAACATATTTTTTCAAAATATATTTTACTGATTTTTTACAGAGAGGAAGGGAAAGGGATAGAGAGTTAGAAACATCGATCAGCTGCTTTCTGCACACCCCAAACTGGGCATGTGCCCACAACCAAGGTACATGCCCTTGACCGGAATCGAACCTGGGACCTTTCAGTCCTCAGGCCGATGCTCTTTCCACTGAGCCAAACCGGTTAGGGCTGAAAACATATTTTTAAAATTTTTTATAGTTTTGATTAAGTCCAGTTTATCTATTCTTTCTTTTGCTGCCTGTGCTCTTGGTGTCATAATCAAGAAGTCATTGCCAAATATAGTATCATGAAGCTTTTTCTCTATGATACACACACACACACACACACACACACACACACACACACACACACACACACACACACTATATATATATATATTTTTTTAATTTATTTCAGAGACGAAGGGAGAGTGAGAGATAGAAACTTCAATGATGAAAGAGAATCATTGATTGGCTGCCTCCTGAATGCCCCCTATTGGGGGTCGAGCCCACAACCCGGGCTTGTGCCCTTGACTGGAATCAAACCTGGACCCTTTAGTCCACAGGCCAATGCTCTATCCACTGAGCCAAATCATCTAGGGTGCAGAGAACATTTTGATAGTTGCCAGATGGGAACAGGGTTGGGAGGATGGGTGAAAAAAGTGAAGGGATTAAGAAGTACAAATTGGTAGTTACGGAATAGTCATGTAAAGTTAGTTACATGAAGTCATGTAAAGGTAGTTACGTAAAGTCAAAATATAGTCAATAATATTCTAATAACTATGTATGTTGTAAGATAGGTATGAGATTTTTTTCAGGATGATCACTTAGTAAGTTACAAAATGTCTAATCACTGGGATGTACACCTGAAACTAATGTAATATTTTATGTTAACTGTAATTGAAAAATAAAAAATGATTTAAAAAAATCCTAATCAGTCTTTCACCATTGAGTATGATGCTATTATTGAGTATAATGTGGGTTTTTCACATATGGTCTTTATTGTGTTGAAATAGTTTCCTCTCTATCTCTTCCTTCTTCTCTCTGAAATCAATGAAAACATATTTTTTCAAAATATATTTTACTGATTTTTTACAGAGAGGAAGGGAAAGGGATAGAGAGTTAGAAACATCGATCAGCTGCTTTCTGCACACCCCAAACTGGGCATGTGCCCACAACCAAGGTACATGCCCTTGACCGGAATCGAACCTGGGACCTTTTAGTCCTCAGGCCGATGCTCTTTCCACTGAGCCAAACCGGTTAGGGCTGAAAACATATTTTTAAAATTTTTTATAGTTTTGATTAAGTCCAGTTTATCTATTCTTTCTTTTGCTGCCTGTGCTCTTGGTGTCATAATCAAGAAGTCATTGCCAAATATAGTATCATGAAGCTTTTTCTCTATGATACACACACACACACACACACACACACACACACACACACACACACACACACACACTATATATATATATATATATATGATTTCAGAGAGGAAGGGAGAGGGAGAGAGAGATAGAAACATCAAGATGAGAGAGATAATCATTGATCGGCTGCCTCCTGCACGCCCCCTCCTGGGGATTGAGCCTGCAACCTGGGTATGTGTCTCTGGCTGGAATCCAACTTGGGACTCTTCAGTCCTCAGGCCAAGGCTCTATCCACTGAGCCAAACCAGCTAGGGCTCTATGTATTCTTTTAAGAGTTTTAGTTCTTTACATTTTAGATCTTAGTTCTTATATTTAGGTCTTTGATCCCTTTTGAGTTAGTTTTTGTAATATGGTGTAAGGTAAGGATTCAAATGCATTTATTTTTGCATGTGGATATCTAATTTTTGCAATACCATTTTTTGGAAAGACTGTCCTTTCATTGAATGGTCTTGGCACTGTTGTGAAAAATCTTTTGACCATATATATATGTGAGGGTTCATTTTTGAGCTCTCTATTCTATTCCATTGGTCTATATGTCTTTCTTTATGCCAGTACCACACTGCTTTGATTACTGTAGTTTTGTAGAGGTTTTGAAATCCGACTTTCAACTTTGTTCTTTTTTTCCAAGATTTTCTTGGCTATTTGGGGTCCCTTGAAATTTCATATGAATTTTAGGATGAATTTTTCTATATCTAGAAAAAATCATTGGGATTTTGATAGGGATTGCATTGAAACTATAGATTGTTTTGGGTAGTATGACATCTTAACAAGATTCGGACTTCTAACTCATGAACATGGTTTGTTTTCCCATTTATCTGTGCCTTCTTTAATTTCTTTCAGCAATGTTTTCTAATTTTCAATATACAGGTCTTTTGCCTCTTAGGTTAAGTTTATCCCTAAGTATTTTATTCTTTTTGATGCTATTGTAAATGAAATTTTCTTTAGATTGTTCATTGTTGGTGTATAGAAATGCAATTGATTTTTTGTGCATAGGCTTTTTATTCTATAATTTTGCTGAATTTATTAGTTGTGTGTGTGTGTTTGTATGTATGTGTACTTGTGGAATCTTTATAGTTTCTTCTTATAAAATCATATCATCTGTGAAAAGAGATAATTTTAGTTCTTCTTTTCTAATTTCGTTGACTTTCCCCCCACTCCTTTATTTTTTGTCTAATAGCTTTGGCTGGAACTTCCAATACTTTTCAACAACACTGTGTTGAATAGATGTTGCTAAAGTGAATATCCTCGGTTCCTTATCTTTGAGGATAAGTTTCAGTCTTTCTCCATTGAGTATGATGCTATTATTGAGTATAATATGGCTTTTTTCACATATGGTCTTTATTGTGTTGAAATAGTTTCCTTCTATTTCTCGTTTGTTGAGTACTGTTACTATGAAAGTGTGTTCAATTTTGTCAATACTTTCAGTGCATCAATTGATGTGGTCATATGTTTTTTTCCTTCATGCTATTAATGTGGTATTTTATATTAAATGATTTTTGTATGTTGAATAATCCTTGCATTCTAGGGATAAATCCTACTTGGTTATACTGTAATTCTTTTAGTATATGGTGTAATTCTTTTTGCTAATATTATGTTGAGTATTTTTGCATCTATAGTCATCAAGGATATCGGTCTCTAGGTTTTTTTTCTTGTAGTGTCTTTGTCTGACTTTGACTAGTGTATTGCTGGCCTTATAGAGTTAGAAGTAGTCGTTCCTCTTCAATTTGTTGGAAAAGTTTGAGAAGGATTGGTGTTAATTCTTTCCATGGTTGGTAGAATTCAATAGTGAAGCTATCTGGCCCAAGGCTTTTTTTGTTGTTGTTGTTGGGAGGTTTTTGGTTACTGATTAAATCTCCTTACTAGTTTTATAGGTCTATTCAAATATTTTACTTCTTAATAATTCAGTCTTGTTGAAGAGGAGTTACTTTGACAGAATCACAGAAGTATGGTAATTATAACCACCTATTGAGCACTATCAATAGACTAGGCATGATAGTAAGTGCTTTACATGGACTAGATTATTTGATTCTTTTAAGTCTTATAAAATGTTAGTTCCTGATAATACCAATCAATCCTGTGCTCAAAACCCTTCAATGGTTCCCCAGTTCCCTCGGAGTATAAGTCAAGTCTTTACAGTGGCCCACTGGTCCTATACAAACTATCCCTCAATACCCCCAATACCTTTCTGAATTCATCACCTACCATTGTTACTGATAAAGAAACTAGGACTCAGGGGAATTAAACATTGGACCCATTTCCACTCTAAGGGTAATCCTTCCAGTAGATGGAGAAGCTCAAGTCAACTGTTCAAAGCATGACTTTCTTGGGCAGTGCAGAACTTACACTCTCAATAACTAAATTGCTGCTTGTTCTGCTTTCCTTGTCTAGGCTCCATGCCCATCCTTCCTCTTTTCTTGGCACAGTCTATGTTAAAACCTAGGGTAGCTTAATTAATTGGGTTTCAGCTTCCTTTTTTAGTATCATATTCCAGTCATACTCTCGTGAAGCTACATCGAGGCTATGTTAATTGGAAGTTAGTGGAGAGACTCCTGGATACCTATTAACAGAAAAGCTCTTGGAGGTGTTCACCACTATAGGCAACTGATTTCTTTCAACAAATTGATTTTAATTTTCAATGTTTTATAGTTGTCTTGAAGTCCAGCCTTGGGAGTATCTATAGATGGCAGTGCTGCTTAAAAGCATATTGCAAACTTTTGGGGGTAAACATCTATAACCCTTAATCCCAACCTAACTCTGTATTATCCTTATTTGAGCATTATTGGGGGAAACTCTGCTGGGCTGCATTTCTGTTTTATAGTACAAACCAGTTTTCCTGCATTTCTTTAGAATTAAGTCTTTTCATTTTTCTATGAATCCCAATAGAAGAGAAAAGAATCATATGCTACCTATAAAAATAAATACTCTATTAAAAAAGCTCTCTGCTAGACATATAACTTGACATCATTATTTTAATAGAAAGTAACTTATATTTTCAAGCGATCAAATGTTAGTTTTCTAGTTCCTTCTCGAGCTCCTGAGAAAAATCATGAACTGACCCCATGCCAAACAAGGAAGACATCTTAGTGAGCTGGTAAGAATCCTATCCCATTCCTTTTAAGCCTTGATGATTTCTTATGCTGGGTTTCTACTTTCAAAAGATGTTAAACATAGTGGCATGATATACCCAGTATACTCAGATAGGAATTTTCCAAACTAGATATTCAGTTGCATCCCAACTGGAAAAGAGAGAGAGAGGGAGAGAGAGCTTCTTGTCTTCTCTTAGAATAAAGTAAAATAAAGAGTCCTCATAAACCATGAAAATTTACATTGTACAGCTTTGACTATTGAAGGAGACCATCCATTAATAACTGCAGAGAATGGCAAAAATGCCAAATGTTCATTCAGATCAATTAGAGCTGATGGGCACATATATTCCAAAGAAAGAAAGAAAAGTTGAGTGTATAATTTTGTAGAATTTAAAGCATCATTTTCAAGTGAGGTTACTCCTGCATTTATAATTCAGATAAGAATGATAAATATTTTCTAAGTAGGTGTTGATATGTTGGAAGGAGAAAGGTATAAAAGGAAGAGGTCAGCCCATTTTTGAGCAGTATCTATTTCTAGCTCATCAGAGGGAATCTGGGAATCTGTCCATGACCTAGTTGATCCTTTGCCCTCATTTTCACAGGTAGTTAATAAAAGAGTAGGGCTTACTTTGTACCTGGGCAATGTCTAACCAAAGCACCAGCAAGGATATTCCAATTTATTGACAAGACCCATTTTCCCCAAATATCTGTGTCTGTAGAATTGGAATTTCCATCCTCTGTTTATATAACATGCAGTGTACTTCAATTTAAAAACATCCAATATTCTACTCACTGGCCATGCTGGAAAATTTTATATTTCTTATGCTGTAGGAACCACAAGGGCTTTTTGAATGAATGTGCTATATCAATTATGGGAAATTAGAAGTTCTTCACAAGGGCTTATGTTAACCTGATCTGAATTGCCTTAGGTTTTGCACTCACAGTTCCTCCTTTCCAAAGGAAATAGAACTCATCAAGTTAACACTTTTTCCAATATGAAACTGACACTCTTGGTTTCATAATTCCACACCAGAAGAGGTGAGAGCTTGGAAATTTGAGGCAATTAGAGGAAGGGGAAGTCTCCATAATGGGCATAGGAACTCTTGTGGGAAGTATTTATAATTTTGTTGTGGGAAGCTGGTTTGTGGTATCGCACATTCAGTTAAAAGGAAAATAACAACTCAAGTTATTTCTTATTTTCCATAGAAAGAAACTTCCCCTCAAATAAGTCACCTGCATTAGGACAGTCAGTTTCTGTAACTTACTACATCAAATCTCAAAAAGAGATCTCATATTATTTATGACTAATGTAATTGATGTACTGCAATTTGTAAATAATAAACTGACTTTAAAAACTTAACATTTTTATTTTTTTATATAAAACAATGGATAGTCTTATAAAAATTCAAATGTGACATATGTACACTTGTAATAGAGTCAATTCAAAATTATCCTTTAAAAAAGTTACTGATATATGGTCAAATAATCTTCACCAAATGCACCAAGAATAAACAATAGGGAAAAGATAGTCTCTTCAAGAAATGGTGTTGGAAAAACTGGCTATCCACATATTAAAGAATGAAATTGGGCCATTATCTCATGCTGTACACAAAAATCAACTCAAAATGGATTAAAGAGGTCTGGCTGGTTTGGGTCAGTGGATAGAGCATCAGCCTTGGGACTGAAGGGTCCTGGATTTAATTCCAGTCAAGGGCACGTGTCTGGGTTTCGGGCTTGATCCCCAGTGGGGGGCGTGCAGGAGGCAGCCAATCTATGATTCTCTCTTGTCATTGATGTTTCTATCTCTCTCTCCATCTTCCTTCCTCTCTGAACTGAAATCAAAAATATATTAAAAAATGGATTAAAGATCTGAAACCTTAAATCTCTTAGAAGAAAAAATAGGGAGAAAACTCCTGGACATTGGTCTTGGCAACAAGTTTTTGGATTTGATATCAAAAGTACAGGCAAAAAACAAACAAACAACAACAACAACAACAAAAACACAAAGCACAGTCAATAAAAGCAAAAATTAGCTCTGGCCAGTGTCGCTCAGTGGTGGAGCAGCAGCCCACGCACCGTACAGTCTTGGGTTTGGTTCCTGGTCAAAGGCAGGTACCTGGGTCGGAGGTTCACTTTTGGCCCCCAGGTGGGGTGCATGCAGGAGGCAACCTGTCAATGGGTCTCTCTTATTGATATTTCTCTCTCTTTCTCTCTATCTCTTCCCCCCTCTTTCCTTTCCACTCTCTCTGAAAGTCAATGGGAAAAATATCCTCAGGTGAGGATTAACAACAACAAAAAGCAACGATGAACAAGTGGAACTATATACAACTAAAAAGCTTCTGCACAGCAAAGAAAACTATCAAAATTAAAAGGCAACGTACAGACGGAGGGAAAATATTTGTAAATCATGTATCTGATAAAATCTAATATCTAAAGTATGTAAGTTATACAAGTCAATAGCATAAACATAACTTAATTAAAATATGGACAAAGAGCCTATATAGACATTTCTTCAAAGAAGATACACAAATGGCCAATGGGTATATGAAAAGATGCTCAATTTTATTAATCACCAAGAAAATGCAAGTGAAAACCACAATGAGATATCATACCTATTAAGCCAACAATACCAAAAAGGCAAGGATGTGGAGAAAAGAGAACCCTTATACATTGTTGGTGGGCATGCCATTATCAAAACAGTATCGTGGTTGCTCAAAAAATTGAAAGTAGATCTACCATCTGATCCAACAACCCCGCTTCTGGGTATACATCCAAAGGAAATAAAATCACTACCTTTAATAAATATCTGCACTTTCATTTCGTGGAGGCATTATTTACAGTAGCCTATACTTGGAAACACCTAAGTCCTAACAACCTAAGTCCTACATGTCTGTCAATGGATTAGTGGATAAAGAAATGTGACACACACACACACACACACACACACACACACACACACACACACACACACGAGTATTATTCAGCCTTAAGAAAGAGGCAAATCTTTCTTTGTCATTTGTGAAAACATGGATAAACCTGGAGGACATTGTATTAAATGAAATAAGTTAGAAACAGAATGACAAATACTGCATGATCTCACTTTTATGTGGAATCTAAAAACTTGAACTCATAGTAACAGAGTGATTGTTGCCAGGGGCTGGGAGTGGTGAGGAAAAGGGGGAGATGTTGGCCAAAGGGTATAAACTTTCAGTTATAAGACAAATAAATTTTGGATACCTAATGTACAGCGTGCTGATTACAGTTAATAACAACATATTACAGACTTGAAATTGGCTAAGAGTAGATCTCAAGTGTTCTTACCACAAAAAAAGAGGTAACTTTGTGGGAGGATGGATTTGTTAATTAGTGAATTGTGGTAATCATTTCAAAATGTACACATATATCAAAACACAAAACATCACATTGTACACCTGAAATATACACCTTTTATCTGTTAATCATTCCTCAATAAAGCTTGAAAAATATCACTCTCATGCATCTGCTTTCTGGTATAATAACTCAAGGGGGAAAGAAAGGAGATGAGAGCTGGGGAGCTGTTGGCCATCAGGAAGTGCTGGCCATGTTCCTGACTGTGAGTGATGGGTATCAGAAAATCACATACATAGAGGCCAAATAAAGGGTGAGGTCCTATCTATGAAAGCTCTTGAATGGGAACATCAATGAGTACACCTTTCACCAGTAGTAATTCCTCTCTTATCGGGAATTGTTTTCCTTTTTGACTGAGCTGGGTGTTTTAGGAGAGATATACATGAAGCAGTCATGGAAAAAGGAGACCTTTTGAATACGATGATACTTAATGAAGTGATGGTTCTCCCAGAAGATTCCCATTCCCCGGCCCTTTCCAGGATTCCAGGAGGCCTTTTGGTGGCTTCCAACAATTAGAGGCACATAGGGCTATATGTCTGCCCACCCACAACTTGTTTCCCAGTGATATGTTGTAATAAAGAAAGTCTCACATGAATTGTGTCAGAGGTACAAATATTTTTTTTGGCAAGCAGCACAAAAAGAAGCATATTCCCTGATTCTATATGCCAGAGAAGTTCCCCAACGTTTACATAGAAGTCCCTTGTATGAATAAAGTGATAAATAGGAACGTGACAATATTCTAACAGCAAAACCAGCAAGCCTTATAGTCACAGGGGTTGAAGGAGCCCTCTATTAACCGTGGGTCAAAATCCAGGATGCTACTATAAAAGAGTTGGACTTCTGAACTTGCCACATTCTTACACTTCATTTTGCAAAGGCAAAAGTGCTGGTCAGTCATGTATCTGAATACCCTTCATTTCATAAGTGAAAAATGATTTCCAAAATCTCTTATGCTAATTAGTGAATCTTCTGGTCAGATTTAGCTAACCTCATTTGAAACACTTGCTATAGCCACCTCTGAAAGCAAACTTCCAATTAGAACTTCCTTCAAATACTAACTAACTACTTCTGAGCACTGGTTCCAAAACTTTCCTTGCTCCCAAGAAAGAACAAAGAAAAAACATGCTTGAATTTGGCCTTCAAACATTGTTGGGTGAGGATGGGATGCTTGGCACCTCTGTGTGAGAGGACAAGCCTATATAAACAAAGCAAGCAATCTAGAGATGGCAGAACAGGAAGGCAAAAAAGCACATGGGTCCTTCAGGATGCCATGGAGCCATTTCGGGCCATTTTAACTGTCCTTAGGGTATAGATACTCAAAGTGTTTACACTGAATACTTAAAAGTAATTACAAACTGTTTTCACAAGAATGATCATGACCCAACTATCCCTGGAAAACCTTCAGGTGATATCATAGTCATTTCAAATTCAACATGTTTAGAAATGAACTCTTCCGCAAACCTCTATATATCACGTAGGATACGTTTAGCTGCAAGAAACAGAAAACCTTCTTTAAAGTTAGACCATATGGGAATGGATTATCTCACTTAAAAACAAGATCTGAGGTAGGGTGGTTCTAGGATTGATGGATTCAGCACTTCAATGAAATCACTGAGCATCTAGATTCCTCCATCTCTCTGTTCAGTCATCTACAACGTTGGCTGCATCCTGCAAATTATTTCCTTTGTGGTTATAAAATAGCTTCCTCCCTTCCCCACTACCTCCTCATTTTGGACAGTCCCTTTTCTGTCTCCTCTGTCACCGTTTTCTGACACTATCGCCAACACCTAGTTCAAGGTTGATGGCCCCTCCTGAGCTCCCCTGGTACTTGGTGTTTACCTCAATTAAAGCATTTATTAAACTGCATCTGTTTATTTATGTGTCTGACTCTTCCACTAAACTGTGAAGACCTTGAGGGCAGGGCTTTACATATTTTTCATTTTATCTATTACTAAAGGCCCAGTGCATGAAATTCGTGCATGGGTAGGGTCCCTAGTGGCTGCCGCCTGCTGGCTGGGGCCTCCCTTCCCCCAGCTGCCTGATGCCACCACCTGCAGGGGGAGGGGGGGTTGGGGAGGCCGATGCCCGCCATGTTTCCGTGCTGCCCCCTGGTGGTCAGCGCACATCTAATTCCTGGTCAGTCAAACTCCTGCCTGTGGGGATAATTTGCATATTAGCCTTTTATTATATAGGATGGGTAGTGCCTAGAATAATGCCTGGCACTAAAAAATGTTTATTAAATAAATTAAAGGATGAATCAATAACATCAAAATCAGGAAAGAGGTTTATGAACCTTCATATATTCTTATCACATAATCTTTGTTTAGTATTGCCAATGTCTTTGTGTTCTACTCATTATCTTAGAAATTGAAGGAAATAATTTAAGACCACTCCAGAGGATAGGAGCCAAAATAATTTTTCCCTTTGAAGAATGAACTGTCTATTACTCAGATTTGAGACAAAAGAGCCAGAAACATTTATTTGGAAGGCAACTCAGACAGAGGAAGCAGTCACTTTCCTTTTGACTATCTTTCTAGTTCATTTTCTGAACCCCTCAGTGGATTTCCCACATGGCAAAGAACTAACCTCTTTATGCTTTCATTTCCCTATTTGCAAAATGAGGATAATGAAAGTTCTTACGATTCTAGTACTGTATTGGGAAAAAAATGACTATATGGCACTTTAAGCATTATAGGAGAAAATATGGAATATTAATAACACAAATAATACTATTAAAATGGGAGCAGAAGAAAACAAAGGTATGCATTTATCTTATTACTTTAATAGCATGTGGAAAGTACATGGATAATATTGTTCACATTAATAAGACACCAACCTACATTAAAGACACTGCCAAGAATGTTTTATTTTTCCCCCACAATTCTGGCTTTACAATGCTTTTGCTTGAAAAAATTTTTTTTACTGATTTGCAGAGACCTCGATATCTAAAAGACATTGTTAGTTAATCTGATTTAAGTTGAAGCATATTATTTTGTACTTAATGGCTTACTTTCTAAATTCAAGATAAAAGCCATATTATTGTTGTTAGAGGGTGTTAAAGAAGTAATTTGATTTAATGAGGAATAAATAATTTCAAATAATATGTTCAGCAGGCAATTTCTTCTGTGCTTTCAGTAATTAGTGTGAAGTCTAACTTTGAAGCTTTAAAGTCTTTATTCACTCCTCAGTTCATCAAACTTCAATGGGCCCAGCATGTGCTGTGTCAGGAAGTGGGCATGCCACAAAGAACAAAGCACTAGTTTACCTTTGAGTTGCTTGCCCTTAACACAGGAGTCAGGCAAACAAACAGCTGCAAAATGAAATAACAAATGCAAAAATGGCATCAACATATCTCATTTCTATGGCTTAGTGTTAAAAAAATTTATATAATTATATACATTTTAATTATGCATTTTAATTATGATATGTCTTTTTTCTTTCCCACCCAAAGAAATTTCCATAAACCCTAATTTGATCATATATGCTTTTTATAATCATAATCTCAATTTTCCCCCATTTTGCTGTCTCCTAACTCCCTACTTCTATGCTTTCCTTTATCATTCTTTACTCCTTTTCTCCTGACTCATTTTTATGCTTCAGCATTTCTGCTGTCACAGAGATCTTCTATCTCCAAGGTCATCCATCCATCCATCCATCCATCCATCTATCCATCCATCCATCCATCCATCCATCCATCCATCCATTTATTCACCTTTTAACTGTTGTGCCAGGGATTCATTTAGTTTTGGAAAAAATGAAATGAACGAGACTTATTTCCTTCTCTTGAGGAGCTTGCTGTCTGGCCAACAGAAATGGAAATATCCATAAGAGCACAGGTGTATGATAAAAGTGTGGAGTACTAGGAAGGTAGGTAGTGAATCAACGCTGCACAAGAGCAGGGTCTCAAAGCTGAGAAGATATCACCCAGTGAGCAAGGCAGAGAAAGGCATTTTTTGGTAGCAAATGACTGAGAACCTAACTCTAATTGATTAAAATAAGGAAGGACATGTCTTATTTCACATAACTAGAAGTCCAGAGGTTGGTTGCCTTCAGAGTTGTTGAAAGAAGCAAAGAGACTGAATCATGAAAAGATGTGAGAGCATGTTGTTTTTTCCCTTATCTAGGAACATTATTAGGAAAAGACTCTGCCTGCTTTAAGAAATCCTCAATGGTAAAATCTTTCACCTACTGGAGATTTTCCCCCCCATGGTTTCTCTGCATGACATAGCAGTTTTGAAGTTTTAATCACACATCACCATCTACCTGCAGAAGTCATTATGCAGTGGTTTCCTTCTTAAAAAAAAACTTTATTGTTGAGAGTACTACAGATGTTCCCCTTTATTGCCCCAATTGCCCCCTTCCATCCAGTTCCCACACTGCTCCAGGTCTTCACCACCCTATTGTCTGTGTCCAGAGGTAATGCATATATACATATAAGATCTTTGGTTAATCTCTTCTTGTACCTCCCCCTCACTCTTTCCCTCTGAGATTCCTCAGTCTGTTTCATGTTTCTATGCCTCTGATTTTATTTTATTCCTCAGTTTATTTTGTCCATTACATTTCTTGTTCGTTTTTAATTTTTAGATTCAATTGTTGGTAGATATGTATTTTATTGTTCATATTTTTAAAAATCTTTTTCTTCTTCCTTTCTTAAGAATACTCTTCAACATTTCATGTAATACTGGTTTGGTGGTGATGAACTCCTTTAGCTTTTTCTTATCTGTGAAGCTCTTTATCTGACCTTCAATTCTAAATGAGACCTTTCCTGGGTAGTGTAATCTTGGTTGTAGGTCCTTGCTAGTCATTGCTATGAATATTTCTTGCTACTCCTTTCTGGCCTGCATAGTTTCTTTTTCTTTTTCCTTTTTAAATATGGAATGCATCTCGAATTTGCATGTCATCCTTGCACAGGGACCATGCTAATCTTCTCTGTATCATTCCAATTTTTAGTATATGTGCTGCCGAAGTGATCACTGGCCTGCACAGTTTCTGTTGAGAAATCAGCTGACACTCATATGGGTGATCCCTTGTAGGTAACTAACTGCTTTTCTCTTGCTGCTTTTAAGATTCTGTCTTTGTCTTTAGCCCTTGGCAGTTTAATTATGATGTGTCCAGTGTTAGCCCTTTTGGGTTCATCTTGTTTGGAACTCTCTGTGCTTCTTGGACTTGTAAGTCTATTTCTTTCACTAGGAGGGGAAGTTTTCTGTCATTATTTCTTCAAATAGGTTTTCAATATCTTGCTCTCTCTTTTCTTCTGGCACCCCCATAATGCAAATGTTGGTATGCTTAAAGTTGTCCCAGAAGCTCCTTACACTATCTTCATATTTTTGGATTCTTTTTTCCTTTTGTTTTTCTGACTTTGTCTTTTTTGCTTCCTCATATTTCAAGTCATTGATTTGATTCTCATAATCCTTTACTCTACTGTTGAATCCCTGTAAAGTATTCTTTTTTTAAAAAATATATATTTTATTGATTTCTTACGGAGAGGAAGGGAGAGGAATAGAGAATCAGAAACATCGATCAGCTGCCTCCTGCACACTCCCCACTGGGTATGTGCCCGCAACCAAGGTACATGCCCTTGAATGGAATCGAACCCGGGACCCTTGAGTCCGCAGGCCGACGCTCTATCCATTGAGCCAAACCGGTTAGGGTCCCTGTAAAGTATTCTTTATTTCAGTCAGAGTATGCTTAATTTCTGACTGATCCTGTTCCATGTTTTTGGCATTCTCAATAAGTTCCTTGAAGTTCTCATTAAGATCCTTGAGTAACCTTATAACCATTGTTTTGAACTCTGTATCAAGTAGTTTGCTTGCTTCCATTTCTTTCATTTGTGACATGCTTCATTGTCTCCACATTTTGGCTGCTTCCCTGTATTTGTTTCTATGTATTAGGTAAAGCTGTTATGTCTCCTGGAATTGGTAGAGTGGCCTTGTATAGCAGGTGTCCTGTAGGGCCTAGTGGCTCAGCCTCCCCAGTTTCCTGTGCTGGGCACTCTAGGTGTGCTTCTGTGTGAGCTGTGTGCACAGTCTTGTTGTAGTTGAGCCTTGATTGCTGTTGGTGTCACTGGGAGGAATTGACCTCTAAGACCATTGGCTGTGAGGAACAGCTGTGTCTACAATGGAAGAACTGCTGTGCAGGAAACACCCCTATGGAGTGTCTTGATTTAGTGGAGCTTTGGTGCTCACTGAGTCTGTCCTTTGAGTGTGTCACTTGTAGATGTGTAGAATTATAATTTGATATGGTTTGAAGCTGTCCATTGGGTGCACTGGCTCTGGAACCTCCAAGGAGGTGCAAAGTCAGCCACTGCCTGGGGCCACCCAGCAGGAGCTACATAAGGAGATCTGCAGATGGCTGCTACTTATATTGGGCTAGGACAATGATGGCGAATCTTTTGAGCTCGGCGTGTCAGCATTTTGAAAAACCCTAACTTAACTCTGGTGCCGTGTCACACATAGAAATTTTTTGATATTTGCAACCATAGTAAAACAAAGACTTATCTTTTTGATACTTATTTTATATATTTAAATGCCATTTAACAAAGAAAAATCAACCAAAAAAATGAGTTCGTGTGTCACCTCTGACGTGCATGTCATAGGTTCACCATCACTGGGCTAGGAAGTGCCCAGGCAAGGCCCAGCAATGAAGCAAGGCAGCCTAGTGCTAGTTCCAGGTCTTAGGCCTTTTACTGATAGGTTTGGGGCACACCCCAGGTGCTGCTTTTTTGAGAGATTTTAGCAAAGTCTGAAACTTGATCCAAGACAGGCCATTCATATGGAAAAGCAGCTGCAAACAACTTGGGTGGGGCTGCAAGTTGGATGGGGTGGAGACTCAGGGAATCACCAGGGTGGAGCAAACAATGTGGGCCATGCTGATGGAAACTCAGATATGGCTTAGGCAGTTGTTTCTTACATTCAAAGGATTTCCCTCTCACTTTCTTGATTTTCATTTGGGGAATTTTGGATTTGCCCCGTCTGGCTTATTGGATAGCATATCAGAGGTCTCCAGAGAAACAGAACCAATAGGGGTGTGTGTGTGTGTGTGTGTGTGTGTATTTCTATGGGTCAATATCTATCTATCTACCTATCTCTTTATTATCTATTTATATGTCTATCTATCGAGAGTTTTTTTTAAAGATTTATTTTTATTGATTTCAGAGAGGACGGGACAGGAGTAGAGAGAGATAGAAAAATCAATTATGAGAGAAAATCATTGATCGGCTGCATCCTGCATGCCCCACACTGGGGATTGAGCCCACAACCCTGGCATGTGCCCTGACTGGGAATCAAATCGTGACCTCCTGGTTCATAGGTTGACGCTCAACCACTGAGTCATGCCAGCTGACCCTATCGAGAGATTTTAAGGAACTGTTTCACTGTGTGGATCTGCAAGTCTGAAATCCACAGGATAGGCCAGCAGATGGATACTCAGGCAGGACTTGCTGCAGTCTTCAGGTAGAATGCCTTTTTCTTTGGGAAATGTCTATGTGTGCTCTTAAGGTCTTTAATTGATTGGCTGAGGCTTGCCCACATTATCAAGGGTAATCTTTACTGAAAGTCATCCGATTGTAGGTGTTAACCACATCTACAAATTACCTATGCAGCAACACCTAGATTAGCTTTTGATTAGATGCCTGGGTATCATAGCCTCGCCAAGTTGACACATAAGACTATCTCCAAGTTTGATAAAGAGAAAAGCATCATGGATTTTGGAATAAGAAGATCTGGGCTTTTTAGTCCCAATTCTTGTTAACGCATTTCACAAATTTTTTAGAGCCTGATTGTACTCTTCCAGAAATTTGGGGATGGAGCATAGATAAGAAGTTTCCAAGGCAGTGATGTCTCATTCCACTCTAAAATTCTCTAAAATTCTCAGAACCTTCCAAGGACACTCAATGTCCTGAATGTCTTCCCCTTCATCTTACAAGTACAGATGCTCCTTGGTTATGAATTTTGTGGTTATTATTAGAAAGGATTTGCAATGAGTGAAAAGGTGTTTTCTGGGGAACAATGGATTCTCTAAAAAAAGGAATTGATGGAGTGACTCTTGGAGAGAGAAGTTATAATGAAATTGATTGGAAGGATTTACATTGAGGAAGATGCTAGAGCATTCTAACTACAGAGCCTTTGCTTTGGGGATCTCTGAGTTCCTTTTATTCCATTGCTGGTAGCTGTACTCTCCTCAAATCAACTCTGGGCTATTACCTAGGGTGATTTGTTCTTGCTCAAAAGAGATTTCTCTAGGACCACTGAGTCATTTTGAGCTTAATTTAGACCATGGTCAGTGTTAAGTACTCCTGAAAAGTGTCAAGTCACCAAACTCCTATATTTACTGACTTGGTTCAAATGATCAGTTTCCAAGTTTCTATACCTTCAAAATCTACTTTCCTCTGACAGTGAAAGTGTTGGCAGATAAATTAAACTGTTATAAAACAACTCTTAACTCAGACCCTGGCAAGCAGAGGTGACCTCAGCACTGTTTACTCACTACATCTTGTCCTTAGGAATCTAATCCAAGCTTTGGTGTTAAGTATTTTTCATTATCTCCAGATCTGTATTTCATCGTTGACTGAATAACTTTAAAAGGGAGGAAATTCATGATTTTCAGTATATAATGGATTTTTACAAGAGAAATTAAATGATCCATATGGTTGCAGACACATAGATGTGCTGTACCTGGCAAGATATGCTGCATCTTAGCTGAAGAAACCACAACTCAAACAAGTGAGGAAAATACAGCTTTTATTACTGAAAAGTCCACAATCAGGGCAGGGTTTGCAGTGGTTTGATACAGGAGCTCAAAGAGGGCACCAAAGACCAGCTCTTTCCCTGCTGCTTCTCTGCCTTTCACAGTGTCACTTTCTTTTTCTTAAAGGCTGGCTCCTTCATATAGTCACAACATGGCTGTCAGTACTCCTTAGGGCTTTCACATCCTTGTTCAGTGGAGGAAAAAGTTTGGCAGGAAGAGAGAATATTTCTTTTCCAACCATAAAACAAACCTTAGAGGTTCTCTTATTGTCCTAATTTCCAAGGAGATGGAACTATAGTGCTTGGTTAGACAAGGCAGATCTTACCTCTGGAGCTGAGCTTGAGGCTATCCTACTCACAGTGCTTTGGTGTTTATTGGGGAAGGGGCTTCACAAGAGGCATAATGACCCATACATATATATTTCAGAAATTACTTGGGTTTAAAAAATTTTTTTTTGATGTGAAAAATTTGTTAGTTAATTTCAAAGTAAATCTTTTTAGCCATTACGGGGAAGGAGGATGTTGAAAATTTGGAAAATAATTCACAAAATACTTTCTTTGATTATCAAAAGTAAGCATACTTTTTTCATTTTTTGAAAAGCAGTAAAAATTCTCTTTGTCACCGGAGACTAGATGTAAAGTAAAAAGTTGAAATAAACAAAATGTCACTCATTTAAATATTCTATTTCTTTCCTCTCATTTTCTTTCTACTCATCCACACACAGTAAATATAACATGGATATGAGGAAAACCAGAAAAGAATTCTAGTTTACCATTAAGTCAGTATTAAATAATTATGATGACTCTCAGTAAATCTAGAAGTTCCTTCCATATACAGTGTATCTTGCCCAAGCACCAACATCTGAGGAAGCCCTTTGTGAGATTAAGGTGTGGAGACCAGGAAGAGAACTTGTTTTTAGTCTGATCTCCATGTCTTCAGTATAATGGTGCTTTCTACTCCCATTTTGAACTTCTAGTTCCTGTTGCCATCCTGGTTAGGAGTGAATAGTAGAGCTTGGTTTGTCAGGAAAAGGGTGGTCATAAAAGCTTAGTGTATGTGTGTCGGTGTGTGTGTGTGTGTGTGTGTGTGTGTGTGTGTGCATGTGCAGAGACATCTGTTACCACTCTTTTTATTATTACTCTTTCAATAATATCATAATAGCTTTTGAACTGGAAACTTTGTGCCTAGGGAGCACTTATTAAAATTATACTTAGGCTGATAAAAATTGTCCATGTTTACATTTTCTTTTATACAACATTATATTTGAACGGCTAAGATTACAGGAGCCTTATCCACCTCAATTGATACTGTCACACACATGAGGTCCTCACACACATGAGAGGATTATATACCCTGGTAGAAATTTAGTTCATATTCCATACTGGAATTTGAATTGGCTGTTTATATTCTATACCAAGCTCTTCTTATTAACAACCAAGATTTACTAGAAGCTATATGCCTTTGCATCTAGACTTGGCCCTGAAGAGGAAGGAAAATTCTAGTCTGAACTTTTAACAAGTGGAATGGGAAAAGCAAACTTTTGAGTGTAAAGCAGGGTCCCTTCCGGGCATTCTGTCCCTTCCCTGGGCTCTGTGCCAGGGTGGTTCAGAAAGCCACCTTTGAGGAGATGAGTGAGGAGCAAAAAGGAAGAAACTCTGACATCATAGAGATTTGATAGGTGATAGGTTGAGTTTCTTTTTCCAGGCATCACTTTCCAGACTGCAGCAAAAACAGGAAGGAAGGATGCCCTCTCAGACCAGAGTGAATGGGTCAGTGTCTGCAGGAGTCAGTGGCAACAGCAGACGGGATATTGGGAAACCTGCAGGCCAGAAATGACATCAGCTTGAAATGGAAAAATCCACCCTGGCCCAGTAAATATCAAAAGAGGGAGACTGGTTGGTATTTCAAAAAAATATTTGGAATCCCGAGTAAGAGAGAAGTTGTGGATTCAATCTCTTTCCTGATTCCTTTCATTCTTTTCACAACCTCCTTGCCTTCACAACCACTAAGAAAAGCTTTCTGGCACTGTTCACAACCCTTCCCCTTCTTTGGAGGTGGAGGTGGGAGCTCAGAGCAGGTAGACTTCAGTCTGGGTATGTTACAACAGCAGGCTTCTTTGCCTACTCGTCCCTGCAGCTCTCACAGCCGGAGACCAGGGCAGAGGGACAACTTCAAGGGCATCTGGGGGTGGTCTACAGACATCCCACAGTACTTCCCACATTTTTCAAGGGTTAGCCTATCAGGTTACTCCACTCTACCTGCCTCCGTTAGGAACTCTGCCCAATGCTTGGCTTCCCAGACTTGTTCAGAATTCCCTTTTCAGGGGCAGTTTCCCATCCTTAACTGATAAGCTCAAAAAGAGTCACAGAGGACGGGCTGTGCTCAGCCCCGTGACGGACTAAGGCCGGCATATCAGAAATTATATAAAAACCGAATGGTTTCCCAAAATGTCTTCTAGTTTTAATAGTAAATCAGTGTCTTTAAAAACCCACACTTGTGCGTTTGCTTTGGAACCATCTCGTTTGGGAAGGCTGGAGGTGGAATCTTTGTGTCGGGATTCAACCTTTCCCAGGGAGTCATAATGAGGAAGGAAGCGAGCAGATGTACACACCCCATCTGCCCAGCTGGGGCCTATTGTGCTCCTCCTTCTCATGACCTAGCAGATGTCCAAAAGCCGATGGGGCCAATCCCTTAACAGATGTGCTGACTTACGTAGAAATAATGCGCTGGGCAGACGTGCTCCTGATATTTGCAGGATTGGAGCAATGATTAAAAAAAAAAAGCCTGAGGCCAAACTCCCTCTTTGTGCCATCCCTAATTCTGCTTTGTACTTTAGCACATATCTGTATACCTCAGCCTGCAGGTCCTAATGCTGCCCATTCTACCCCAAAGAGCCACCCTTTGAACCTTCTTCCTGACTATAGGTGCACCCACCTGCCATGTAGTCCTCCAGGAATGCAGACCTGAGGAAGAAGGCCCCACCTGGCATGGTTAGGTCAGGGAATTTTGGGGTCCCAAGTACCTGGAGCATGGTCTGGAAGGGAGATGGGTGCAGTCTGGAAAGTGATGCCTGGAAAAAGGAGGTGGGCCTGTCTCCTGGCCCAGAACTCCTAGACTGAGAATCTCTAGAGCAAAGTGCTGCAGGTAGAGGCTCTGATTGCCTGGGTCTAAGGTCAGTGATGGCGAACCTTTTGAGCTCGGAGTGTCAGCATTTTGAAAAACCCTAACTTAACTCTGGTGCCGTGTCACATATAGAAATTTTTTGATATTTGCAACCAAAGTAAAACAAAGACTTATATTTTTGATATTTATTTTATATATTTAAATGCCATTTAACAAAGAAAAATCAACCAGAAAAATGAGTTCGAGTGTCACCTCTGACACGCGTGTCATAGGTTCACCATCACTGGACTAGATTCTGGGTCTTGTAGGTTCATGAGATCTCTGGCACACTATCAGTAAAAGGCATGTACTATGTCTGCACTTTTCATAGACCTGAATGTTCTCATCTTTGATAGCTTTACAGTGCTTTAAAAATGCTTTTCCAGCAAATGTCATTTTTATATCTTTCCATTATGATACTTATGCTCCCTTGGTTTCCACAGATGTCCTATGTCCCAAGACGTGGTTCAGACCATGGTCAGTAGTTGTCTGGGAAGGTGCATTTAGAAGCCATTCATGAAGGAGTGCAATTGGCTTCCATAAGAAAGGCCTTGGAGATGCTGCCAATGGTTTTTTATTCAGGCCTTGTCTCCAAATTGTTCTGCCTCCAGGTGGTTTTTTCCTAGGTGTTTTCCCTATGAGCTGGTCACTCCCATATTTTTGAGTTTCCAATTGCCCCAGTTCCTCAGGACTATCACTGAGGAGCCTCAGCCATGACTGACTTCCATGGTGGGATTAGACGTTTTTTTCCCTTCCCTCTTCTTTATCTTAGGTTTCATTCCCTCTAGGTTTACTAGCTATGGTTGTGTTCATGGCTGCTAATGATCTCTCCATAACACATTTGCATTGTCATAAAGTCGTTTTGGAACTATGCCTTATCTCAAAGACATGACTGCTAATGATTTTAGTCATTACAGAAAAATAGTAGAAAGAATATTATTGGGGGGGGGAGGGGGTTTGCTGGTGCCTCTGCTCCCTGAGATTTAAGAGGCCAATGGTGAGAATTTATGCAAATAGAGCAATCCTGGCATATAGCAACTACTATCCTTCTGACTCACTTCATGTCTTTGAAGACCTCACTATGACTGGCATGTGAACTTTGGCCATGCCTCAGTTCTAAAAAGGCCAGTACCTTATTCTTTTGGCTAGGGCACCAGGGGGAATTATTATATGAAATACGTACATTTTACTTAGATGAACTCACAGCCTAGCTTTGCTTTACAGAGTAGATTTTCACCAGGATGGAGGAATGGGCACTAATATCTCAGAAGCCAGGTTGATTGCGATGGGAAGTGGGGTAACAGGGGAATGCACAACAACAGGCGGATCTCACTGGGAGGTGCTGAGCAAACAATGCATTGGATCCTGTGAGCAGGGAAAGGCTTTCCAGTCACCAGCTACCCCTCTGAGTGTCACTCCTGTTCCAAATCATCAGACAAACTGGCTTCCAGAGGCTGGTAGGTCACATGATCTGGACTTTTGCTTCTTTTGAATGGCAATATTCCCTGGCTTACAGACACAGTCATTCCACCTCAACGATTCATCTTCCCAGAAAGGCTGGCTGGAACCAAATTCCAGTTCTCTTGCAGCCCTTTAAAAGGTCTAACCTGGTGCTGAACTCTGAGCATACCACAGAACACGTGGCATTGGGATTTTTTCCCTTTTTTAAAGGAAAGCTACTCTAGATCCCAAAGGTATAATCAGGTCTATTTTCACACCTTGCTTTGAGGAAGGAGAGGGTAAAATCCAGGCCAGCTGGCACTTGAGCAAGTAGGTCATATGGTCCCGCTGGGACTGCTGAGGCTTTGGTGCCCCTGGAATTTTACCTGGTTTTCTTTGTGCTGCATCTTGGTTAATTGCTTTACCTTTGAAATTTCTAGGTACCAATCAGAGTTTGTAGTTGCAAGCAGCAGAAATTAATTCTGGTTGATTGAAATAAAATTGATCAAAGGATAGCTGTGTAGTTTATAGAGTCACCAGGAGGCTGAAAGATTAGGCTCTGGGCTTCACAGTCTGGAACAAACCCCATACTGTATGGCAGAACGGTTCCTGTGAAGACAGTTCTATGGTCTTGGCTAGAATAGATGCTATACTTGCTCCTCTGATTCTACCAGTTGCTAGTAGCACCAGTGCTGTTGCTGGCCCAGAACGCACATTTGCCTAATGGCCACTGTTTCCAGTCCCAACTATCTTGAGCTGCTAGCTTCCTATTCAAAGTCTTGAGGGAGCAAGTCAAAGTAGAGCCTTTGCTATAGCTACAGGAAAAACTGAGATAGAGCTATTGATATCTTCAGCATCAAAAGTGGGAGGTAGGCTCTGCTTTCCACTGAGATTTAAAGGAATTCTCTAGGCATGGGAGGAAGGTTCAGATACTGAGTGGTCAAAAAGAATGATAGATGTCCATTACCCTTTGTTAGATCTAACCTTGACCCTCATTCCCAACTTGAAGACATTCATTCATTCAACATATATTTATTGAGCACTTACTAAGAGCCAGGCACTTGTTTACTTCTGAGAGGAATATAGAAATGAAAGAGAATGACCATTTCTCAAGTAACCCCTAATTTAGTTGGGAATATAGAAAAACAAAATAAGAATGATATAGCAAGTGCTTCAACAGAAATAAACAGTGGGCTCCTAATCAGAGGAGGTGCCACATAAATTAAATCTTGAAGAATAAGTGGGAATTGCCAAGGCAAAGGCAGGTGATGGTGTTTTAGGAAGAACTTCACTGTGGCTGTATGTGATTGCAAGGAAGGATCTGATGCGGGATGGGGTTGAGGGACAGGCAGACAGAACATAAAAATTTTTATGTCTTATTGAGAACTTTGGATTTTATACTGAAGGTCATGGGGAATAATTGGAGAATTTTAAGGAAAATAATTTTTAAAACATCACTTTATCATGGGAAATTAACTACATGGGACAAGACTGAAAGTAAGAAAGCCACTTAGGAAGTTACTACAGGAATCTGGGGAAGAAATAATGACAGAGAATGATGTAATTTAGGAGATTTTTAAAAAATATATATATTTCTTTATTGGTTTCAGAGAGGAAGGCAGAAAGAGAGAGAGAGATAGAAACATCAATGATGAGAGAGAATCATTGATTGGTTGCCTCCTGCATGCACCCCACTGGAGATTGAGCCTGCAACCCAGGCATGTGCCCTTGGCCGGAATCAAACCTGGGACCCTTCAGTCCGCAGGCTGACGCTCTATCCACTGAGCCAAGCCGGCTATGGCAGGAGGAGATGTTTTGAAGATAGAATTTATAGGACCTGATAGCTGGTTAAATGTGGGATTTTAAGAAGGAAAGTAAGTTATAGATCACTTCTAGTTTAATAGGCTGGGCAGCGATGGAGAGAGTGATGTCACAGATTTTGAAGGGAGAAGATGTGTTCGATTTTGGAAATGTTGAATTTGAGGTGCCTATGAGGCATTGGCATACATATAACTGGAAGACAGAGGAAAGTAGGATAAGCTTAAGATAGAGGTTCATCATTGTTGAATTCATGAAGTGGCTGGGATCACTTAGGGAGAATCTAGAGCAGTGATGGCGAACCTACGACACGCGTGTCAGAGGTGACACGTGAACTCATTTTTTTGGTTGATTTTTCTTTGTTAAATGGCATTTAAATATATAAAATAAATATCAAAAATATAAATCTTTATTTTACTATGGTTGCAAATATCAAAAAATTTCTATATGTGGCACGGCACCAGAGTTAAGTTAGGGTTTTTCAAAATGCTGACACTCCGAGCTCAAAAGGTTCGCCATCATTTATCTAGAGTAAGCAGAGGGAGAAAGGAGGTCCAAGGATATCACATGGGTATGGATCATCAGCATTTCAAGCAAAGAGTAAAGAGAGCCTGTGAAGGGACTGAGAAAGGTAAAAAAAAAGGCAAGAGGAAAACCAGAAGGGTATGAAAGCTGAAGGAAGAGGAGCTTTTAAGAAGGAGAAAGTAGAAGATGCTAAGAGACATAGGGACTAAAAAGTGCATTTAAAATATATGCACCCCTATATTCATAGCAGTGCAATTTACAATAGCTAAGACTTGGATAGCCTAAGTGCCCATCAGCAGATGAGTAGATAAAAAAACTATGGTACATTTACACAATGGAATATTATGCAGCAATAAAAAAGGAAGAACTCTTACCATTTGCAACATCATGCATGGACCTGGAGAGTACTATGCTGAGTGAAATAAACTAGAGAAAGATAAGTATCACTTGATTTCACTCATATGTGGAATTTAATGAACCAAACAAACTGATGGTCAAAAATAGACCCAGAGTTATAGAAAATGAACGGACTATTGAACCTCAGAGGGAAGGCAGGGGAAGGTGGGTGGGAAGAGATCAACAAATGAACTTGTATGCATATATGCATAACCCAAGGACACAGATAATGGGGTGCTGAGGGTCTGGGGGTGGGGGGAGGATGGGATCAGGCTGGAAGGGGTTTATGAGGGGAAAAGGAGGACCTATGTAATACTTTCAACAATAAACATTTAAAACAAAGTGCATTTGATTTTGTTAAAAAGTATGACCTTCATGAGAGTTGTTTCAATGGAGTGGTGGCTGCAGTATTACAGTGAATCTGGGAGAGTGGGGATGAGGAATGCAAAGTGTTTTTCAGGACATTTGATTATGAAAGAGAAGGAAAGAGATGGTGCAGGGACTAAGGGGGTGATATAGGATTCAGGGAGAATTGCTAAAATCTAGCCATTACTACCTTTCTAGCACTTTATTATCCAACCCTATACTAATATTTGAATTCAAGCAATCTATAGTCCCTCTTTTAATTCTCTCCCATCATCTTATCCAAGAATGAAAAGAAGAGTAATTCATTTAGCATTTAACAAATATTTAATAAGCACCTACTATATTCCAGGTGCTGTTTTAGGTTCATGAACAAAACAGATGAGTGCTGCCCTCATTAATCTAGATTTCCCCAAGTGGAACATAATAAGTAAGTAAATTAAATAGTTGTTAGTGATAAAATGCTAAGAAATAAAGAAAAAGTAGGAGAGGTAAGGGAGACTGGGAGTACCTATTGAGTGACATGCAATGGACATGTTATATGGTCTGTTCAGAGTAAGTTTCCTTGTTCTTGATATCTAGCTTTTGCCTTGTTCCCCGGGAACTGTCTTGACAATCTGTTCAGTATTTCAGCTCCCACCTTCTCTTTCCATTGCCCATTCTCTAGTCTGGAGTCCTATCCCTGAGCCTTCACCTGACACCTTGATTCTGGCTGGCACATGGCTTCCATTTTTCTCATTACCAGGGCCATGGGAAGGCCCATGCTAGCACTTCCTGGTTGTTGGAAGATCCTAATATCCTTTGCCGACTGCTGTCTGTCTTCAGTCAGGTTCTGTCATAGTCTTTGCATGCCATTTTGTGGCCACCAAACTGAATTTCTTCCCCAAAGCTATCAGGACTATGTTCGTTTGTTGTTGTTTTTTATCTTAAGTAACAGAAAACGAACCCAAGCTTGGTTAAGTTAAAAAGACAATGTATTGATTTGTAGCTGAATAGTCCAGGGGATAGACTAATTTTAGGCATAGGTATGACAAATTATGCCATCAAGACTATACAGCTTTAAAAAAACACACACAAAAACACCTTAGCCTGGCCAGTGTGGCTCAGTGGTTGAGTCTTGACCTATGAACCGGGAAGTCACGGTTCAATTCCCGGTCAGGGACATGCCTGGGTTGTGGGTTTAAATCCCAGTAGGGGGGCATGCTGCAAGAGGCAGGCGATCAATGATTCTCTCTCATCACTGATGTTTTTATCTCTTTCTCCCTCTCCCTTTTTCTCTCTGAAATCAATAAAAACATATTTCTAAAAAAACCACTTTATTTTTTAGAGCAATTTTAGGTTTACAGAAAAGTTGAAAAGAAAATAAAGTCTCCATATACCCCTCTTCCCACCATCCCCCATCCCCTCCTGCACACAGTTTCCCTATTATACCACATCTTGCATTAGTGTGGTATATTTATAACAACTGATAAGCCAATACTGATACATTATCATTATCCATAGTTTACATTAGGGTTTGCTCTTTGTGTTGTATATTCTATGGGTTTTGGCAATTGTATAATGACATGCATCCACTAATATAGAATTATCCTGTATAATAAAGAGGTAATATGCAAGTTAACCCTCATGCCCTCACAAGATGGCTGCCTACAACCAGGTCAGCAGGGGGGTTAGTGAGGGATGACCAAATGACTGAACAAGCAGGCTGCATGGGGCGACCAGGCCAGCAGGGGGGTTAGTGAGGTGTCAACCAAATGACTGAACAGCAGGCTGTGTGGGGCAACCAGGGCAGTGGCGGGGGGGCCGTGAGGGGTGACCAGGCTGGCAGGGTGGGCAGTTGGGGGTAACCAGGCCAGCAGGGGGGGCAGTTAGGAGTGGCCAAGCTGGCAGAGGGGAGCAGTTTGGGGCAACCAGGCCAGCAGGGGGGGCAGTAAGAGGCAACCAGGCTGGCGGGGGAGCAGTTGGAGGCGATTAGGCTGG
>NW_005370156.1:623884-625309 GCF_000412655.1 Myotis brandtii
ACATAGAAAGGGAATGGACTGACTATTCTTGGGGGGGAAAGGGGTGTGGGAGATGCGGGAAGAGACTGGATAAAAATCGTGCACCTATGGATGAGGACAGTGGGTGGGGAGTGAGGGCGGAGGGTGGCGTGGGAACTGGGAGGAGGGGAGTTATGGGGGGGGAAAAAGAGGAACAAATGTAACCTGAACAATAAAGATTTAATAAAAAAAAAAATTCCACATAAAAAAAAAAACAACTATACAGCTTTAAAAAAACACACACAAAAACACCTTAGCCTGGCCAGTGTGGCTCAGTGGTTGAGTCTTGACCTATGAACCGGGAAGTCACGGTTCAATTCCCGGTCACCACATAAAAAAAAAAAAGACTATACAGCTTTAAAAAAACACACACAAAAACACCTTAGCCTGGCCAGTGTGGCTCAGTGGTTGAGTCTTGACCTATGAACCGGGAAGTCACGGTTCAATTCCCGGTCAGGGACATGCCTGGGTTGTGGGTTTAAATCCCAGTAGGGGGGCATGCTGCAAGAGGCAGGCGATCAATGATTCTCTCTCATCACTGATGTTTTTATCTCTTTCTCCCTCTCCCTTTTTCTCTCTGAAATCAATAAAAACATATTTCTAAAAAAACCACTTTATTTTTTAGAGCAATTTTAGGTTTACAGAAAAGTTGAAAAGAAAATAAAGTCTCCATATACCCCTCTTCCCACCATCCCCCATCCCCTCCTGCACACAGTTTCCCTATTATACCACATCTTGCATTAGTGTGGTATATTTATAACAACTGATAAGCCAATACTGATACATTATCATTATCCATAGTTTACATTAGGGTTTGCTCTTTGTGTTGTATATTCTATGGGTTTTGGCAATTGTATAATGACATGCATCCACTAATATAGAATTATCCTGTATAATAAAGAGGTAATATGCAAGTTAACCCTCATGCCCTCACAAGATGGCTGCCTACAACCAGGTCAGCAGGGGGGTTAGTGAGGGATGACCAAATGACTGAACAAGCAGGCTGCATGGGGCGACCAGGCCAGCAGGGGGGTTAGTGAGGTGTCAACCAAATGACTGAACAGCAGGCTGTGTGGGGCAACCAGGGCAGTGGCGGGGGGGCCGTGAGGGGTGACCAGGCTGGCAGGGTGGGCAGTTGGGGGTAACCAGGCCAGCAGGGGGGTTAGTGAGGTGTCAACCAAATGACTGAACAGCAGGCTGTGTGGGGCAACCAGGGCAGTGGCGGGGGGGCCGTGAGGGGTGACCAGGCTGGCAGGGTGGGCAGTTGGGGGTAACCAGGCCAGCAGGGGGGGCAGTTAGGAGTGGCCAAGCTGGCAGAGGGGAGCAGTTTGGGGCAACCAGGCCAGCAGGGGGGGCAGTAAGAGGCAACCAGGCTGGCGGGGGAGCAGTTGGAGGCGATTAGGCTGG
>NW_005370156.1:625531-634430 GCF_000412655.1 Myotis brandtii
CGATTCCTGGGGTTGGAGGGGGTGCAGGCTGGGCTGAGGAGACCCCCCCCCCCGTGCCACTAATTTTTGCACTGGGCCTCTAGTACAGAATAGTTTCCCTGCCCTAAAAATCCTCTGTGCTCCACCTATTTGCTCCTTCTTCTCTCCCTCTCTCTACTTGTCCCTTTTGAGTTTTGCCTTTTTCAGAAAGTCATATATTTGGAATCATACATTGTGTAGCCTTTAGCTTCTCATTACTGGTGTCTTTCACTTAGCAATATCCATTTAAGTTTCTTCCATGTTTTTTTTTTTCATGCCTTGATAGCTAATTTCTTTTTATATCTGAATAATAGTCCATTGCATGGATGTACCATAGCTTATCTATTCACCTATTAAAGTAAATCTTGGTTGTTTCCAATTTGGAGCAATCATAAATAAAGCTGCAATACACACACACACACACACACACACACACACACACACACATACATACAGATATATATACATACACCTATATGCAGGTTTTTGTTTTTTATTAATCCTCACCCGAGGATATTTTTCCATTGATTTTTAGAGAGAGTGGAAGGGAAGGGGAGAGACAAGGAGAGAAACATCGACGTGACAGACAATTAGTTGCTTCCCCCATGCACTTCGACTAGGGCTGGTGCCCAAGGTATGTGCCCCTGACCAGAATTGAACCCAGAAACCTTCAATCTGCAGGCCAACTCTTTATCTGCTTTGCCAAACTGGCTAGGGCAATGTGCAGGTTTTTGTGTAAATGTAAGTTGTTTTTTATTTTTTTCTTTATTGATTAAGGTATTACATATGTGTCCTTATCCCCCTTTTGCCCCCCCCCCCCACTCCTCCGTAAATGTAAGTTTTTAATTCATTTGGGTAAATACCTAGGATCATGACTGCTGCATAGTATGGTAAAGGCAATGATGAGCTTTGTAAAAAACTACCAAAATGTCCTTCAAAGTGGCTGTTCTATTTTGCATTCCCACCACTAACAAATGAGTTCTAGTTGCCCTACATCCTAACCAAATTTGGTGGTGTCAGTGTTTTGGATTTTAGCCATTTAGCTGAATAGTCCAGGAGATAGACTAACTTTAGGCACAGCTGAATGTTAAATGATGTCATCAAGACTTTGTCTTGCTTTGTTTTCATCTCTCAGTTTTCTTTTCCCCTGGGTCAGCTCCATTCTCTTACAGGGATTTACCTTGTAGTGTCTCTCAATGACTCTAGGATTACATGCTGACGACTCCAAGTTCAGCATAAAGAGGATACCTCTGTCCTTCTAGAAGTCCTAGAACTTGAATCATGTGTCCATCCCTTAAACAACTCTTGTGACCAGAGGAATTAATTATTTTTCTTCCACTTATTTACAGTGAAGACTTACTATGTGCCAGACATTGTTCTAGACACTAATGATGATTGGTCAGGTCCAAATCACATGTTCCAAGGGTAAAGTCTATCTGCTATCCAAACCACATGAACTGAACTAAAAGGTGAGGAAGTCAGGTTCCCCAAGGTTCTGCTGCCAGAAGAGAGCTGGTTGGATCATGGATGTTGGGCAGGCAAAAGCATCTGCCCACGGACCCGGTCCTTTCTGGTGGGTGGTTGTTGTTCTGTGTCCTGGAACACTGACTTTCTCCAAAACCAGACGTTACCTGGGACCTTTCTGGCCAGATTCTGAGGTAGGACACCATGGTAGATTGACACACCTGCCATTGAAATGTGGAAACTGTTTCCTCCCCCTTTAAATCTGAACTACTCTGTGATTGCTTTGACTAATAGGTTATAATGGAAGTGACACTATTCCACTCTGGGCATAGCCTCTATGAGGACTGACAGCTTTTGTCTGGTCATTTAGAAGCCACTTGCCATGTGAGAAGTATGAATACCCTGAGACTGCCATCCTGGGAGAAGTCTAAGCCACAGGAAGAGGCCAGAGGGATGAGAAGCCATGTGGAGGGAGTCTCCAGACATGCAGATGAGGAAACCATCTTGGAGGGGTATCCTCCAGCCCCAGCCACCATAGATAATGTATGTGGATCAGAATTAAACAGCCCTCCTGAGTTATTTTCAAATTTTTGACCCACAAAATTGTGGACAAAATCAAGTAGCCACTAGTTTGGGGCTGCTTGTTACACAGCAATACTATCCAGAACAGAAAGCAACTAGTATGACAACAGAGTCACCTAAAACTTGGTACACCAACCCATTTGACCCAATTCATTTGCTAGTTTTAATGTAAGGATACTTTGCATTCACTAGTGCTACAGGCAGTCCTGCAGGTGCTGTTGACCTAATTTTGTAATTACTAAAGTAACCTCTTTTTTCAGATGGCATGTGACATACTTCACGCTACCCAGAAATAGGCTACTGATGGGAATCCCATGGGAATATTTTAGAGCTGAAAAGGCCCTGAGAGACATCTCATTTAACAGATAAGATTTAAAGAGATCTAAGGAGGTTAGGGGCATGACTATGGTCAGGAAGAAGAGCCTGGCCTGGAACCCAAGATGACTGTCGCTTTCACCACTTACCAGTCAACAATCAATTCTCTGTGCAAGTGCATGGGCTCAAGGGTGGTGTAGATAATTCCAACTTTGCTATGAAATTCACTTTATCTTTTCCATAACTCCAACTCCCAACAAACTCACTATTCTAATTGCTTTATTTTATCTAATTTAAAACTATTTTAAGACAACCTGGGCTCTGGAGTCAGATGTGGATTCAGGTTCAAATTCAACGATTTTATTACTTTCATAATAAGTTATTATGCTTTAGCTTCCTTAGCTTTAGGATGGAGAAATCTTCCTTCCTGGTGGTTGTACATTTGTATGTGTAAATATTGTTAAATCCAATGAGGTCTTGTAAGTAACTTGTTTCTCACAAAGCTGGCAAATGGTAAATGTTCCACAATGGTGACACTGCTGCTTAGTGTCATGGGAATTAAGTGTGTAGAGTTGAAAGTTCTGTCCATGAACAGGTTTCATTCCAAGATGTTCAGCATGCTTTACAACATTACCATCAGTCAGTGGGGTCAATCACATTTTCAGATGGAGAAAAAAGAAACGGAGGTACTGCGCTGATGCCTGGTCTAAATAAAACCAACAAGCTAGTTGGAGACAGCAGCTTCCCACAGGGATGGACTGGCCTATTGGCCTGCGGAGCATTTTCAGAATGTTGGGGAAGATAAATTTATCTTAGACCATTTCCCTGTGGAAATAAAATGCTTTTCTAATGAAAGAAGTGCTTTTCTTTACTCTTCTCCCTCCTCTTCTCTCTCTACTTCCTTTTTCTCTTGATATCATCTCAACACTGTGATATACGAATAAAAGAGAAACCATATGAGTAAAACAAAAGGGCCTACTGTAAAGCAGAGATGAATGGAGTCTCTTTGCTTTTGTTCAGCAGCCTGATGAGATTTCTGGTTCTATCATGTTCTGGGAATTTCTCTGGGCTCATTTGCTTTTTTGCCTCCTTCATTACTCCTTCCTTTATTTCCATCCTTCTGGGGGTTCACAGGACTTCACATTCTCTCTTTCTCAGGCAGTGAGATCCTTCCCCAGACTATCAAGGCCACCTGGTGCTGACTTCCGATTTGACTGCTGGGAAATGACATTATCAAGGCCTCCGTGGGGCTTTAAGCCATGACAGTCACTCAGTATTCTATTGACAATATTTCCCATTGCATTCATTTAAGATCTATTCTTAGATGACCCTTTCAAAATTACAGCATTGACTATCCTGAAATAATACTGCATTATTGTGAGTGGAAACAAATCCCAGTAATAGTTACCACTGGCTGGAGTTAAAATAAATTTTAGAAATGACCAGTTAATGATTTATGATGTTTGTATTTAGTAAAGGTTTTTAGTATATCTTGAACTTTAAAAAAATAGCACTGATTTATAGAGACAGTACAGGAAAACTGAGTGATAATGTTTTTTGTGGGTTTTCTTTTTGTAGCAAACTTATTGTGTACATTACATTAGGTACTGTTCAATTTAGTGCAATTGGAAATTAATAATATACATATGGATAGAGTCTTAATTGTGAGTCTGTAAGAAAGCTATCTCAAACAGTTTGGCTTATTCCTTAGACTATAGGTGGGGGGAGGGAGAGAACTAGCCATATCATTCAGCAGACCCTCTTTGTTCCAGGTGTAAGTGAGGAGATTGAAAAGAGTGTCTTCTTGATGATGGGGGCTGGTGGGAGGGAAGTCAGCAAATCACCGTATCTTGGTACAATACATACACCATAGGTTCTAGAATTCTCATCTTCTAACCTAGAGAAATAGGTGCTATAAATGGGGAATTAAGCAAAATGCTAGATGCTGTAGATCTTTTAATTGTCTTATTTTTTTTCTATTAAACTACAGGCTGTAGATTTCTTAGTTCTCACAGAACTTCTATCATTTTAAACCAACTTGTATATATATTTAAAAAAAAATCTTAAGTTCTTAAGTAAGATGTTTTGTACTGTTGCCAGGCCCTCTTCTGTGATGGGTAATGCGTTTGATTGAGTTTTTTGTTTTTAAAAAATGTAGCACTTTACTTTTTGCCAAAAAAAAAATAAATATTATTTCAGTGCAAAAAAAAAAAAAAGAGACCTGCTGAAAATAAGTTACATATTTACATAAAGATATTATTTCTTTTAACTTTCTTTTTCCCCCCAATTTTAAATCTTTATTATTGAGAGTATCACAGATGTCACCTTTATTCCCCCCCAATTACCCACCTCAACCTGGTTCCTGCCCCACCCTAGGCCTTCACCACTCTACTGTTTGAGTCCAGAGGTAAGACCTTTGGTTAATCTCTTCCCGTTCTCCCTCACCCCTTCCTTCTGAGATTCATTAGTCTGTTCCATGCTTCCATGCCTCTGATTCTATTTTATTAACCAGTTTACTTTGTTCATTAGATCTCTTGTTCATTTATTCTTTATTTTTAGATTCAATTGTTGATATGTATTTGTTGTCATTTTATTGTTCTTATTTTTTATCTCCTCCTCCTCCCTTTTCTCCTTCTTCTTTTTCTTCCTCTTCTTAAAGAATACCCTTCAACATTTCATGTAATACTGGTTTGATGGTGATGAACTCCTTTAGCTTTTCTTGTTTGTGAAGCTCTTTATCTTACCCTCAATTCTAAATGAGAGCTTTGCTGGGTAGAGTAAACTTGGTGCTAGGTCCTTACTACTCATCACTTTGAATATTTCTTGCCAATCACTTCTGGCCTGCAAAGTTTCCGTTGAGAAATCAGCTGACAGTTGTATTGGCACTCCCTTGTAGGTCACTAACTGCTTTTCTTTTGCTGCTTTTAAAATTCTCTCTTTGTCTTTAACCCTCAGCATTTTAATTATGATGTGTCTTGGTGTGGGCCTCTTTGTGTTCCTCTTGTTTGGGACTCTCTGTGCTTCCTGGACTTATAAGACTATTTCTTTCACCAGATAGGGGAAGTTTTCTGCCATTATTTCTTCAAATGGGTTTTCAACGTATTGCTCTCTCTCTTCTCCTCTGGCACCCTCATAATGCGAATGTTTGATACAGTTGAAGTTGTCCTAGGACTCATTATAGTATCTTCATATTTTTTTTATTCTTTTTGCTCTTCTGGTTGGGTGCTTTTTGCTCCCTCATGTTCCAAATCATTGATTTGATTTTCAGAATCCTCTATTCTACTGTTGAATTTCTGTAAATTATTCTTTATTTTAGTTAGTGTATGCTTAATTCCTGACTGGTCTGTTTTCATGTCTTTGACATTCTCACTAAGATTCTTGAAAGTCTCATGAAGATCCTTGAGTAACCTTATAATCATTGTTTTGAACTCTGTGTCCAGTAGTTTGTTTTCTTCCATTTTTTTATTTGTGACATGTTTGTCTTTGCATTTTGGCTGCTTCCCTATATTTGTTTCTATGTATTAAGTAGAGCTGCTATGTTTCCTGGAATTGGTAGAGTGGCCTTATGTATTATGTGTCCTATAGAACCCAGTGGCTCAGCCTCCCCAGTCACCTGAGCTGGGCACTCTAGGTGTGCCCTGGTGTGGGCTGTTTACACAATCTTGTAGTTGAGCCTTGATTGCTGTTGGCATCACTGGGAGGAATTGACCTCCAGGCCAGTTATCTGTGAGGAATAGCTGCGTCTACAATGGAAGAACTGCTGTGCAGCAAACACCCTTATGGAGCAGAACTTGCTTCAGTGGGGTTCTGGTGCTCATTGAGTCTGCCTCTTGGGTGTGTCACTTGTGGATGTGTAGATTTATAATTTGCTATGGTCTGAAGCTGTCTACTGGTGCACTGGCTCTAGAGCCTCCAGGAAGGTGCAAACTCAGCCACTGCCTGGGGCTACCCAGCAGGAGCTACAGAGGGATCTGCAGACAGCTGCTATTTGCTGTTTGTATTGGGCTTGGAGGTGCCCAGGCAAGGTCCAGCTATGAAGCAATGCAGGCTGGTACTAGTACTGGGTCTTGGGCCTTTTATTGATATGTTTGGGGCAAGCTGTCCTCTTTTAACTTTCAGAAGCAACACAGTAGAATGAGTTTTGAATGCTATCATAATTCATTTAATTATTACCATCTCTTTGTTTTATTTATCCTTCCATTAACTTATCCATTCATTCATTCAGCAAATATTTACTGATAACTATGTCAAGATCTCCAGTTTCCCTTCAGCAGCCATAGTGTCTCCCCACATAGCTTCTTCCCTTTGCTATCCAATGCCCTCAACATCATCACTTCCTGAACAAAGCTTGCGTCCACCTGTCAGACTTATAACTTGAATTATTCCAACCATCTGCTTTCTCCAGTTCTACATGTCAGTTTCTGAGGACTGCTGGAGGACATTTGGACCCCTGCTGTCACTAAAGTCATTCATTTATTCTGTACGCCAGGTCTGGAGTCAGCACGGGCATGGCAGTTTACAGGCAGTGCTCCCTGTCCTCATGGAGCATACATTGTTGTATTGAAACACACAATAAAGAAAGGAATAAATAAAAATATCAGATAGTCATAATTTCCCTGCAGAGAATTAAATTACATTGTTGTAAAAGCCAGAAACCAAATGGCTAGACCAGATCAGGTGTTCAGAGAAAGCCTCTCAGACATGGTGACTTTTGGGTTGAGAACTGAGTGAACAGAAGGAGCTAGACATACAAAGATCAGGGGAATAGCCTTCTCAGCTGAAGAAGATACCTGCTATGAGTGCCTTGGAAATGAGCTTTGTGTACTCAAGAAGGAAGTCCAGAGGTAGCTGGAGCACCGGCATAAAAGAGAAAGTTTTAGAGGTAGGTAGTGGCCAGATTAAAAAAAAAAAGGACTTTTTAAGTCAGGAAAGGAGTTTGGTTTTATTGGAAATTTGAAGGAAGGTTTTAAGCAAGCAAATTATATGATATGATTTACAATACTAAGACCTTGAATGCTATGTAGAGAGAAACCGAGGAGGTCAAAAGTGGAAGCAAGGAGGCATTTGGGAGATAATTTCAGTAGCCTTGAGATAGGGTGATGGTGACTGAAAGATGTTAGTAGCAGGAATGTTAGATGTAGACAAATTCAGATTACATTTTGAAGTCAAAAGGACTCGTGGATGAGTAATGGTGGTGGTGTAGAAGGTGAGATAACACATAGATTTGGAGTGTGAAAATAGGTGGTGGTGGTGGCATTTACAGATGTGAGAAGTTCAAGGAATATAAAGTTTGAGGGGAAATATCAAGGATCTCCCATGATTTAGTAATTCCACTTCTAAGAATATAAACCAACAGAAATGAGTGCTTATAGCCTCTAAAAGATATGTGTGAGAATATTCCTAGCAGCTTTATTCAGAATAACCCAACTGTAGGATAAATGCCCATCAATGGATAAGTAGTGATATGTTTATATATAGAATTTACTATCATTCTTACTATCAGTTGCTATTTATTTTCTACTTATTTGTTCTTTAAAACTGGCACCTAAAAGTTAAAGTGATGCTCATAGTGTTTTTCATAGGAAATAAGTAAAATTATTTATTGTTCATTTACAATCAATTTTAAACTCAGGTTTCTGGTATGGATAAGGTATAAAACTGAAAGAAGTGAGAATTATAGGGGAGACTGTGTAGATGTAGACAAATGGGAAGGGCATAGGGCTGGGAGTTAGGCGACCTATGTTTTTGGTCAGTTCTGCCTCTCTCTTGACATAACTTGGCCTGATCATTGCCCATTTCTTGATTGGAAAACTGGAGAATAAACTTGATGGTCTCTCAGTTCCCTTTTTGCTTGTCCATTTTAAGGCTGGTTATCACAATACACTATTCTAGAGGCACACACCAATGCTTTGCCAAAGAGAGGAGTTCTTTTTTGAGGACTGCCATCTTTCCTGTCTGCTCTCTCCCTACTGCTCCCTCTCTGGGCACCATAACTAAAATCTTTGTAGTATTTTATGACATTTAACCTATAATCATGCTCTACCTTCCTCATACTTTCCTGTAACAATAAAATATGATAATATATAATAGCACTTTGGGAAATTATAGAGCATATGCAAAAACTAAATGTTAACATCACTACGTTTCCTAGGAAGGGACTCTAAAATCCAAGTAGAGCTGGTCAATCACAGATCCATGGAAGTTGACTATGAATAGCATTCCAGTCTATGCCTTGGTTCAGAGAAGTTTGGCAGAACATTAGTCACCCTTTTGCTTTACAGTCTTTGGAAAAGAGTCTTCCCAATCTCCCTTAATAATGCATTCCAATGTCTTATCCTCTTCAAATAGGAAATCCTTCCTAGAATCAGTCTAAAGGCACTGTCTTTTGCCCCGAATTTTCCTGCTAATCTTTAAAATTATTTTTTAAATTAAAAAATATTTATTGTTGAGAGCATTACATATGTCCCCTTTCTCCCCCCATTGACCCCTTCTAGCCCCCCCCCCCGTTCCTTCCTCACCC
>NW_005370156.1:635689-654272 GCF_000412655.1 Myotis brandtii
CAACCTTCACCACCCTATTGTCTGTGCCCATGGTTATGCATATATGGATACAAGTTATTTGGTTGATCTCTTCCCACCCACTCACCCATCTACCCCTGCCTTCCCAAATGGATCTGGAATTCAGGCTCTTTTTCCTTAACTGGACAGACATCCTGAGGGGGTCATTTAACCAGCTTTCACCCTGCTTTTTGTCAAGGCCACCCCTAAAAAGTTCCAACAGATGTATATCTGGCCACGAAAAGCCATCAAATATTGGGGGGATGAATTCCACTTATTTTTCCCACCAGCATGCACAGGACTTCAGAATGACCGAACACTAAAATACAACCTAATTTTGCAATACAAGCCTTGAGACAGCAGGTGGATGACATCTTGCAGGACACCAGCTTGTGTGTCAGCCAACACTGACTGGCTCAGTATTGAGCTGACTTGGCAGGTTAGACTGGGACAGATGGGCTTCCATGTGCCAAAAGGGGAGATGATGTATATTAATTTGTTTTCTGGGAGGGATTTGTAAAACTGTACTGACTGCATTTCACTACCAAGGTACCAGCCAAATAAACTATTTAAAAGCACTGAGCTATAAGGAAATGCCAAGAACAATGCTAAATCTATAGATCCAAGTTTTCACTCAGCTTGAACAATAAAGACATGTCCTAACCTTTAGGGCACAGGTCCTACTAATTCTTTTTTTGTTGTTAATCCTCACCCAAGTATATTTTTTCCATTGATTTTTAGAGCAAGTGGAAGGGAGGCAGGGAGGGTGAAAGAGAAACATTGATGTGAGAGAGACACATCGATTGGTTGCCTCCTGCACATACCCTGACTGGGGCCAGAGATCGAACCTGCAACCCAGGTACTTGCCCTTGACCGGGAATCGAACCCACAACCCTTTGGTGCACAGGCTGGTGCTATAACCACTGAGATACTGGCCAGGGTGGTCCTACTAATTCTTAACGATCACTTTTACATTCATTTAGTAGGTGCTTTAATTTCCTCTCCATCTGGATAGGTAAATGTAAGAAAAGTGTAATTGGGCTATAGGTTGGGTCTGACAATATTGGTGTCTGAGCACTCCATTCATTACCATGGAAATCTGTCAGCTTGACCTTCAATTCACTTTCCCCCACATGGCTTATAAAACAGTGATACAATGGATCTTTGATTCTGAGTATGGCAGGACATTTATTCTCCTTGTTATCTTAACATTTTAATCTCATTACAAATTGATTAAGTGTTGTTTTCAGTGAAGAAGACTCTATTGACTCCAAGTTTAAGTGTGTGTGCTTGAACAAGTCTAGTCCCTAATACATGTGGGTATGGCTAGAAGTCCATTTATTTGAGTCAATGGTTCAAGTGATGACAACATTTAGTTTAGCACCAGTTGTTTTTGCCAAAGTCCTGTAGAGTAAACACCAGGTGTCCAAAACCTCTTTATAGGGACTGCGATAGTTAATTTTATGTGTCAACCAAACTGGATAAAGGGATGTGCCAATATACAGTTAAACAATATTGCTCAGTGTGTCTGTGAGGGTGTTTCTGGATGAGATTAGCATTAGCATTAGAATCAGTGAATTTAGCAGAATGCCCCCCTCCCCCACCAGTGTGGATGGGCATCAACTGATCTGTTGACAGCCTGAACACAACAAAAAGGTGGAGGAAGGAGGAATTGGCACCTATTTTCTGCCACACTGCTACACTGCTTAAGCTGGGACGTCTTCTCTCATCTTCTTCTGCCTTTGTACTAGGGTTTAAATCATCAGTGTCCTTGGTTCTTAGGCCTTAGGATTCAAACCAGATTACATCACTGGCTTCCCTGGATCTCTAGCTTGCACACAGCAGATTATGGGACTTCTCAGCTTGCATAATTGTGTGAACCAATTCTTCATAATAAATCTCCTTTTATATCCTAGTGATTCTGTTTCTCTGGAGAATCCTGACTAATATGGGAACATTACTGATATTAATTCCAAAGGATTTATGCAGTTAACATAACCAACTTGGAAGTCTGTTGAAGAAGAAAATGTTGATAAGCAGTGTGGTTTTCTGGAAGAAGCATGAAATCCAGAGTTAGATAGACTCGACCACTTACCTGCTATTTGATCTTGGGCAACTTGCATAGCCTTTTTGAGCCACAATTTTCTCATTGTTAAACAGGAATTATAAAACCCACCTCTCAGGTTTGTGAGATTAATAAGTTAGAGAATAGGAGCTGGATTTACCATAGTTTATTTTACCAGTCTTATGAACAAATTTTCTCCAATACTATGTGTGTCTATTTTAATATTTGAAGAACTCCATGATATATCATTTTCCAGAGAAATTTCCTGGTTGTGACAGCAGACTATACCCTACATTTAGGAACTAGTTTGTCATCACATGTAAAACAATACTATCTTTGGTATCTTGATAGGCACTGCATTGAATCTGTAGATTGCTTTGGATAATATGGATATTTTAATGATGTTAATTATTTCTATCCATGAACATGGTATATGCTTCCACTTATTTGTATCATCTTTCTTCACTGTCTTATAATTTTCCGAGTACAGATCTTTTAAATCCTTGGTTAAATTTATTCCTAAATATTTTATTCTTTTTGAAGCAATTGTGAATGGGATTGTTGTTGTTTTTTTAGTTTCCATATCTGATAGTTCATTAAAATGCAACTGATTTCTGGATGTTTATTTTGTATCCTGCTACTTTACTGAATTCATTTATCAGTTCTAGTAGTTTTCTGGTGGCCTGTTTAGGGTTCTCTATATGCAGTATCATGTTATTTGCAAATGATGAAAGTTTTACTTTGTCCTTTCCAATTTGGGTGCCTTTTATTTCTTCTTTTTGTCTGATTGCTGTGGCTAGGACTTCCATTACTATGTTTAATAAGAGTGCTGAATGTGGACATCCTTGTCTTGTTCCAGATCTTAAGGGAAATGTTCATAGTTTTTGCCCATTAAGTATGATGTTGGCTGTGGGTTTGCCATTTATGACCTTTATTTATGTTGAGGTATGTTCCCTCTATTCCTACTTTGCTGAGAGTTTTTTTTTTTTTATCATAAATGTGTGCTGGATTTTATCAAATGCTTTTAATGCATCTATTGATATGATCATGTGTTCTTATCCTTCATTTTGTTTCTGTGGTGTATCACGTTACTAGAACAAATATTACAAAAATTTGTATGGAACCACAAAAGACCCTGAATAGCAACAGTGATCTTGAGAAGGAATAAACAAGTTGGAGGAATCACACTACTTGATATCAAGCTATATAGGCCATAGTAATCAAACAGCAGATACTGGCATAAAAACAGACATATAGATCAATGGGATAGAATAGAGAGCATCAAAATAAATCCACACCTTTATAGTCATTTAATCTTCAACAAAGGAGGCAAAAATATACAATGGGCTAAAGAAAGTCTATTCAATAGGCAAGGATGTAGAGAAAAGAGAACTCTTGTGCACTGTTGGTGGGAATGCAGATTGGTGCAGCCATTGTGGAAAGCAGTATGGTTACCTCAAACAATTAAAAATGGAACTGCCCTATGATCCTTCTGGGAATTCCACTTCTGGGAATTTATCCGAAGAGACCTGAAACACTAATTCGAAAGAATACACGCACCCCTATGTTCATTGCAGCATTATTTATAATAGCAAAGATTTGGAAGCAGCCCGACTGTCCATCAGTAGATGTGTGGATAAAACAGCTATGGTACATTTACACAATGGACTACTACTCGCCATAAAAAAGAAGAAAATTTTACCCTTTGAGACTACATGGATGGACCTAGAGAACATTATGCTAAGTGATATAATCCAGTCAGAGAAAGACAAGTACCATATTATTTCACTTATATGTGGAATATAATGAACAAACTGAATGAATAAGCAACATAGAGACAGGCTCATAGATAGAGAACAGGTAAACAGCTCTGGGGTGGGGTATTGGGGGAGTGAAGGGATTGAGCAAAAAAGGGAAAAAAAGTGAGAGAGAGCTCATGGACACAGACAACAGTGTGGTGACTGCAGGGGGTGGGGTGGGGTGGGGGAAGGTGGAAGAGGGTATATGGGGGAAAATGGTGATGGAAAAATAATAAAATAAATGGGGAAAATGAAAGAAAAAACCAATACTATCTTGGTGGATATCATTTTTGCTTAACATATAACTTTAGTCAAGTTTGTATGAAACTTGATGACATTTTGTCAACAAAATACCTTAAAGATATCTGCATGAGACTGACAAAGTTGAAAGTTCATGTGATGGTTGTGGACAAAACTGAATCAGATACATTTGGGGCTATTTGATTTCAAAAAGTTGGGTGAAGGTGATTGCATGTACTATACCTTATATTCTTTTTGGTGACAGAAGTTGGCATACTGACTGGAATAGTTAAAATACTTTGTCATTTGAATAATGTGTTCTATTTCTGAATATCTAATATATTGTATAAAATAATTATTTATCCTATATAATAAAGAGCTAATATGCAAATGGCCATCATGCCTTCACTCCGTCACACCATCGTGTTGTAACGGCTCAGACACTCAACACTGGGGAGAGAGGAATGGGGACCATCCAGGCACAAATGAGCTTGCAAGAGAGGAATGGGGTATAGCCAGGCTGCAGCCCGAGAGAGGGACAAGCCGCCCGCCCCATGGTCCTGGGCACCAGTGGCTGTGCCTGCACCTGTGGCCCAGGAGAGGAACAAGCTGCATGCCTCACGGTCCCAGGCGCCAGCGGCTGCACCTGTGCCTGTGGCCCGGGAGAGGGACAAGCTGCCTGCCCCATGGTCCTGGGCACTAGTGGCTGGGGCTATGGCCCAAGAGAGGGACAAGCCACATGCCCCGCAGTCCCGGGCACTAGCAGCTGTGCCTGCGCCTGCGGCCTGGGAGAGGGACAAGCCGCCTGCCCCGCAGTCCTGGGCACCTGCGGCTGTGGCCTGGGAGAAGCCGCCCGCCCACGGTTCCCTGCAGCTGTGGCTGGCCTGGATCCTGGGTGCCTGTGAACAGCTGGAGGACGGAATCCTGGGTCCTGGGTGCGGGGCGAAGCAGAGGCAGTTAGGGGCGATCAGGCCAGCAGGGGAGTAGTAAGGGCGATCAGGCAGGCAGGCAGAGGTGGTTAGGGGCAATCAGGCAGGCAGGTAGGCGAGCGGTTAGGAGCCAGCGGTCCCAGATTGTGAGAGGCAGTTGGACATCCCCCGAGGGGTCCCAGATTGGAGAGGGTGCAGGCTGGGCTGAGGGACCCCCCCTCTCTGTGCATGAATTTCGTGCACTGGGCCTCTAGGATCCTATCTAATAATAGACAAACATGGTAATTGACCGTACCTTTGCTACGCCTCCCATTGGCTAATCAGGATGATATGCAAATGAACCCAACCAAGATGGCGGCCGGCAGCCACACAGCTGAAGCGAACAGGAGGCTTGCTTGCTCCAGTGATGGAGGAAGCCAAGGTTCCCCACCTGCCGCAGCCTGGCTCTGAGCTCTGAAAGCAACAAAGTTTCAGTTATAGAAGCTAAACAAACCCCAGATACCTGCTTTCAGCAGGCCGTGGCCTCAGAGCTGGAGCGAGCAGGAGCCCTGCTCTCAGCTCTAGTGATGGCAACAAAGTTTCAATTATAGAAGGTAAATAAATCCCAGAATAAAAAAAAAAGAAAAAAATGAGAGGCTGGGAGCTTCAGGCGCTGGCCAGCCTGAAAACGGCCCTCAGCCCCTCGCCCAGACTGGCCAGGCACCCCAGTGGGGACCCCCACCCTAAAGGGGGTGTGGCCAGCCTGAAAACAGCCATCAGCCCCTCACCCAGGCTGGCCAGGCACCCAAGCGGGACACCCACCCTGATCCGGGACACCCTTCAGGGCAAACCAGCCGGCCCCCACCCATGCATCAGGCCTCTATCCTATATAGTAAAAGGGTAATATGCAAACTGACCCTAACAGATGAAAGACTGGGAATGACTGGTCACTATGACACACACTGACCACCAGGGGGCAGACGCTCAATGCAGGAGCTGCCCTCTGGTGGTCAGTGCGCTCCCACATGGGGAGCTCTGCTCAGCCACAAGCCAGGCTGATGGCTGCCAATACAGTGGTGGTGGTGGGAGCCTCTCCTGCCTCCTCAGCAGCGCTAAGGATGTCTGAATGCAGCTTAGGTCTGCTCCCAGCTGGCAAGTGGACATCCCCTGAGGGCTGCCGGGCTGCCAGAGGGATGTCTGATTGCCAGCTTAGGCCCAATCCCCCGGGGAGCATGCCTATGCCAGCAGGTGGTCATCCCTTGAGGGGTCCCAGACTACGAGAGGGCACAGGCTGGGCTGAGGGACCCGCCCCGAGTGCACATATTTTTGTGCACCGGGCCTCTAGTATGATATAAAATAACATGTTATAGAAAATATATTATTAAATACCAGATTTAATGCTAATGTTATTAAATGTTATATATAATGTCATTAAATATTTTTAATAATAATAAAATATCTTCAAAATATTTGTACTTTCACACAAACATATGTTTCTATAAGTAGGAATCATATTTTGTATTAACTATGTCAATTATCATATAAAATATCAAGTGTATTTGTACTTTCATATTTATAATACCTTACATTTGTATAGCACTTTACAATTTACAGATACTTTTACATACATTTGCTTCTTAAAACAGCCCTCTAAAATATTTGGTTCCATAATGTCCCTCTAAAATAGTCAGGCAAGTATTATTTCTCCCATTTTGAAGATAAAGCTGCTTATTAGGACTCCAGTAAATGAAATGACATCTAGTAAATGACAAAGCTATCACTGAAACAGCTCTTCGGACTCCTAGTCTAATCAATATCTTCCCATGACAGCACTGCCTCACAGACAAGTTGATGAATTATCCATCTCCTGGAAAGACTGGTTTATAGAATAGAGAAGTAGATGTGATTCATTTCCTTGCTCTTGCTCATGGGGTGTTCAGATTGTAATCAATACCTGCTGAGTGGTGATGTCTCTGCTGAGAGCTAGCTATTGTAAGAAAACGAACTAAGAAAATCAATAGTGTGATCGAGGTAGTATAGAGAGAGTGGTTATAGTCAGGCAATCACATAATTTTTTACAGAAACTGAGGCACTTTTGAGAGTGAAAGGGGTCATTAATAATAACTATGTGGGGACAGCAAGGGTAAACTGGTACTGACCCAGGGAAACCAGATGTCTGGTCACCTTAGATATAACAGTATTACAGGGGAGTAATATGGGGAAAACAGAGTAGTGTATGTGTTGAAAAGTAAATTTTGGAGGTAAAATTATTGATTGAGCTTCTCTCTCCCACCAGGCTGAGAACTCCATAAGGTCAGGTATCCTTTCTGTCTTGTTTTTTCAGTACCTAGCATCTAATAGGTGCTCAATAAATGAATCAATGAATTGACTGATATTTGTGTACCATTACCCACATTTTGGATTTTTTCTTGAACATGCTCTTGAGAGTGAGCATGTCCAAAACAAAGCTGGAAGTGAGTATAAGTAGTGTTACATGATGACTGAACACTTTAGAAACACGTGTGTCCCTCTTAGTTGAATGCTTTGCAAGTTTGTCTGTGATTCAGAGTTTTGGAAATAAATCACCATGCACTGGAAAATAGGACCTCCCAACCCAATATTCTAGTCTATAAGAATATATCAGGGTGGGGAAATTCTTGACAAAGAGAAGGAATGTATTTCTTAAGGCCTTCATTGATGGATAACCAATATCAATTACCCCTGCTGACACAGCTGGGCTTCCACACCACTTGGAATCAATACTCTGGGATGGTTCTCTTCTCCTTTCCCCTTCATTTCTATCTAGTGTGTTTTGTCTTTATATTTCTCACTGATTTTACTTTCAAGTTATGACTTCTACCACTGGCAATTAAAAAAGAAAACACATACTAAAAACCACACCACTGAAGAAATAAATAATAAAAAAAGGGAGAAAGATAATTGTTGACGATTCTTCAAAAAACTTGGTGGACTTGCCCTAACCGGTTTGGCTCAGTGGATAGAGCGTCGGCCTGCGGACTCAAGGGTCCCAGGTTCGATTCCAGTCAAGGGCATGTACCTTGGTTGCGGGCACATCCCCAGTGGGGAGTGTGCAGGAGGCAGCTGATCGATGTTTCTCTCTCATCGATGTTTCTAACTCTCTATCCCTCTCCCTTCCTCTCTGTAAAATATCAATAAAATATATATATATAAAAAAACTTGGTGGACTGAAGTAAGTTTGATCAATGGAAAATCTTTGGCTAAAGAGAACAGTGCAAATGCAATTGATCTTAAAGATTCAAATAATGACCTAAGCTGGCTTTGAGCCTAGATTTGTGACCACCCACTAACTCACCAAAGTTGTGTTGTGTGGACATTAATTCCTTTTTAATTTGGGGGTTATTCAATAAACTTCCTTGCTCTATAGCTGGATGAGGGTGGATCTAGTAGTGAATGAGAGAGAGAATGCGACAATGACTGATGACTGATGATAGAGGGTGCTGATGACTGCAATGCTTAAATTAAGAGTTTCCTAGAGGGTATTTCATCTTTTATCTGATTAGAGCTTTTATATTTAACTCAAACTTCCTGAAATCACTTTTTAAGCTTCTTACTTAAAATTAGGAAATGAGGTGGGCTGCTAAAGCCTGGAGATTCAGCTAAGTAAGCATCTGAGTGTCTCTTCTGGTGTGTGTTTCCCTAGAAGCCGCAGCAAAAGAGGGGGGAAGTGATCCAAGGAAGGGAAACCTGTTATTAAGTTAGCTACCATGCACAGGGGTGGGCAAACTTTTTGACTCGAGGGCCACAATGGGTTCTTAAACTGGATCAGAGGGCCGGAACAAAAGCATGGATGGAGTGTTTGTGTGAACTAATATAAATTCAAAGTAAACATCATTACATAAAAGGGTACGGTCTTTTTTTTTTTTTTAGTTTTATTCATTTCAAACGGGTCGGATCCGGCCCGTGGGCCGTAGTTTGCCCACGGCTGCTTCAGCATGATCCCATTTCGAGTAAAGGGAGTTGGGGTATTTATATACCATCTCCCAAGAGTTATCAGTTGAGAGCTGCTACTAGGAGGTGTTAATTTCTTGGTAGTTCTGGCCTGCTGTGTCTCAGGCTACAGTCTTTGTTAGTTCTAGAAGTCCTATGGCAGAGATACAGCTACTGACCGTTGGAAGTCCAGGCTGGAACACACTGTTATAGTTATGATTTGAGAGACATAACTCAGGCACTGTGACCAAAGACCAAGGCATGATGGTGCTATTTCTGGAACAACACATATCTGTTTTTGAACATCAGAGAATGATCAGAGTTTAAAGGACTCCTTTATGGGGGAAGGCACAAGAATGCAGCTGATAATTTTGGAAGCATGGAAGAGTCATTTAATTTATCCTGATCCTTTGGGGCAGTACCTACTGTGTAGGGCAGTGATGGCGAACCTATGACACGCGTGTCAGAGGTGACACTCGAACTCATTTTTTTGGTTGATTTTTCTTTGTTAAATGGCATTTAAATATATAAAATAAATATCAAAAGTATAAATCTTTGTTTTACTATGGTTGCAAAGATTAAAAAATTTCTATATGTGACAGGGCACCAGAGTTAAGTTAGGGTTTTTCAAAATGCTGACACACCGAGCTCAAAAGGTTTGCCATCACTGGTGTAGGGTCAAGCCATTTTCACAAAGTTGGCTGTACAGATTTCTAGCTGCCATGCAGGTAGACATGGTTTCTAGAGGAAAGCATGACACTATTTTCCTTAATTTTGGAAGATTACAAAAAAAAAATTATCTCCAGAGATTCAACAATAGCAGTCCTTCCAGTTTGGTTCCATGATGTCCAATAGCCCCCATATTGGATTGGGAGTTTTTATGGACTGAATGTTTGTGTCTCCTCTCCTCTCCTCTAATTTATGTGTTAAAAATCTTAATTTCCAGTATTGTGATATTAGAAGGTGGGGCCTTTTGGAGGTAGTTAGGTCATAAGAGTGGAGCCCTCATAATGGGATTAGTGTCCTTATGAGAAGATACTTGAGAGAGCTCTCCTTCCCCCATCCCCATGTGAAGATACAATGAGAAAATGGGCATCACAAACCAGGAAGCAGTGCCTCATTAGACTTTGTATCTTGTGGGCACCTTGATCTTGGACTTCCCAGACTCTAGATCTATGAGAAATAAATGTTTGTTATTTAGGCCCTGCAGTCTATGGTATATTTGTTATCTATATATATAAAAGCCTAAGTGACCAAACGACCAAACAACCAGTTGACCGGTCGCTATGATGCACATTGACCACCAGGGGGGCAGACGCTCAATGAAGGAGCTGCCCCCTTGTGGTCAGTGTGCTCCCACAGCGGGAGCGCCATTCAGCTGACCGATGGGTGCCAGACCCCAGGATCACAGCTGGCAAGTGCAGCTGCGGTGGTGCAAGCCTCTCCCACCTCCATGGCAGCACTACCAAGTGGAAGCAGCACAGCACCTGGCCCGGGCTTGGGCTCCTCCCTGGCCACCTGCTGCTTCAGGCACTACTACATCTGCACTACTACATCCCTTGGGGGATGTCAGACTGCCAGTTTTGGCCTGATCCCCGCCTGGCCTGTGGGGATCAGGCTGAAACCAGCAGTCTAACATCCCCTGAGGGGTCTCAGATTGTGAGAGGGCACAGGCCAGGCTGAGGGACCCCACTGGTGCATGTGCATGAATCCGTGCACTGGGCCTCTAGTAGTATATAACGAACTGACTAAGACAGGAGCTTTGATTTAACATAAAATCCAGAGTAAAATATATTATGTACTTTATAAACCTTGCTTTCTGAGGAGTAAATCTCAATATTATTCTCCCTATCCCTCTCTCTCTTTAAGTGTCTCCAATACCAAGTAAAAATTTTAGCCTCTGGAACACCCAGCTAAGCTTCACTATCCAACTCAGTAAGGCTGGCTTTGCAGGGAGCTAGATATTGCTGAGGCTCTGAGATTCTCAACTGTTTCTGCAATGTTTGTGGGTTTCCAAACACAAAGGCCCACCCAAAGGCATATGGCACTCAGATGATGTTTCTTTTTCCCCTCTGGAGCCGAGTTTATTTTCATAGAAATCTAAATCATATGTTTCTGTTTCATTCATACCCAATTCCTAACAATGTTGTTTCCTTGCAATCTTTTGAAGTTATGAATGCCTTATGGATAGATTCTACAAATGCATATTTTTGTGCTTTCATTCTCAAACTAGTTTTAGAAATGTTCATGCTTCATTTTCTCACAGCCAGTGACCTTAGGAAGAGAAGAGACTTGAGTCTTTCTGTGTTTGAAGCCTGGGGATTTCTCTATTCTTCAGGTGTGAATGAACTTCTTTTTCACATTTCCTCCTTAGCCTTCTCCCTGTCATTATTATTACTCAGCTCCTGGAAATTTCTGTGAAGACTGGGGACTGATTTTTCCTTCTGGGAGGGTTCTGGTCTAAGCTTCTTATCCTAGAGAATACTCTCCTCCTGAAAATGAAAAGTGAGCACATGCTCCAGATAATTTCTAGAGTTGACCCCAGAATTCAAAGATCTGGTGTTCTGTGTCACACCAGTAGATAAATTATCTGAATATATGGAGTATCTGCAAAACTAGGCTAGCAGTTTTCTGTGAGTGCCTTGATACTAGGGACTGTATCTTATTAACCTTTATTCTACTATAGTCAAACAGTGCCTGGCATATTATAGGTCCTTGGTGTTTAAAGAATGAGCAGATGACAACTCAGAAAGATGTGTATAAACATATGACTATACATATACATACATATATATATATATTTTATTTATGGTTTAAAGCAGGGGTCCTCAAACTATGGCCCGCGGGCCACATGCGGCCCGCCAAAAACATTTATCCGGCCCGCTGGGTGTTTTTGCTGCCGCTGTGTGCATAGGAATTTGTTCATAGTTTTTTTTTAAACTATAGTCCGGCCCTCCAACGGTCTGAGGGACAGTGAACTGGCCCCCTGTTTAAAAAGTTTGAGGACCCCTGGTTTAAAGTATTACAAATAGTAGTACATATGTCTCCTTTTTTCCCCATTGACCTTCCCCCGGCCTCCGCTACCCCCCAGCACATGCCCTCACCCCACCTCCCCAGTGTCTTGTGTCCATTGGTTATGCTTATATGCATGCATACAAGTCCTTCGATTGATCTCTTACCTCTCCCTCCCTCAACACTTCCCAGCCTTCCTGCTGAAATTTGACAGTCTGTTCAATGCTTCTCTGCCTATATCTATCTTTTTGTTCATCAGGTTATAATGTTCTTTATTATCCATAAATGAGCGAGGTCATGTGGTATTTTTCTTTCACTGCCTAACTTATTTCACTTAGCATAATGCTCTCCAGTTTCATCCATGCTGTTGCAAATGGTAAGAATTCCTTTTTTTATATACCAGCATAGTATTCCATTGTGTAGATTACCATAGTTTTCTAATCCACTCATCTGCTGATGGGTATTTAGCTATTTCCAAATCTTAGCTATTGTAAATTGTGCTGCTATGAACATAGGGGTGCATATATCCTTTCTGATTGGTGTTTTTGGTTTCTTGGGATATATTCCTAGAAGTGGGATCACAGGGTCAAATGGGAGTTCCATGTTTTGTTTTTTGAGGAAACTCCATACTGTCTTCCATAGTGGCTGCACCAGTCTGCATTCCCACCAGCAGTGCACAAGTGTTCCTTTTTCTCCACATCCTCTCCAGCACTTGTCGTTTGTTGATTTGTTGATGATAGCCATTCTGACAGGTGTGAGATGGTACCTCATTGTTGTTTTGATTTGCATCTCTCAGATGATTAGTGACTTTGAGCATGTTTTCATGTGTCTCTTGGCTTTCTAAATGTCCTCTTTCAAAAAGTGTCTATTTAGGTCCTTTGCCCATTTTTTGATTGGGTTGTTAATCTTCCTTTTGTTAAGTTGTATGAGTTCCCTGTAAATTTTGGAGATTAAACCCTTATCAAGATAACATTGGCAAATATGTTTTCCCACGCAGTGGGCTTTCTTGTTGTTTTGTTGATGGTTTCTCTTGCTGTGCAGAAGCTTTTTATTTTGATGTAGTCCCATTTGTTTATTTTCTCCTTAGTCTCTCTTGCCCTAGGATCTGTGTCTATAAAGATGTTGCTACGACATATGTCTGCAATTTTGCTGCCTATGGAGTCTTACAGGATTTTTATGGTTTCCCATCTTACATTCAAGTCCTTTAGCCATTTTGAGTTTGTTTATGTGTATGGTGTAAGTTGGTGATCTAGTTTAATTTTTTTGCATGTATCTGACCAAATTATACATATATATTAATGCATGTACTCATCCATTAATCTCTCAAATTAACGTGGCCTGATAAATCCAGGTTCTAAAATGAATCAAGGTGGATATTTTTTTCACTATTTAGGGAAAGAAAAAAATTCCCGCCCCCTATAATGCTGCTATGGCCTGAATGTTTGTGTTCACCAAAATTCATACATTGAAACCTAATGCCCAATGTGATCAATTTAGGAGGTGGGGGTCTTTGGGAGGTGATTAGGTCATGAGAGAGGAGCCCTTACACTGGGATTAGTACTCTTATAAAAGTGGTCCCGCAGAGCTAGCTTGTCTTTTCTACTATGTGAGGATACAGCAAGATTTCTCTCACCCAACCAACCATGTTGGCACCCTGGTCTCAGACTTTCAGCTTACAGACTGTAAGAAATACAATACATTTCATTGTTTATAAGTCACCAAATCTGTGGTAATTTGCTATATAGCAGCCCTGAGAGGCGAGGATAAATGCTTAGTGTAAAATCAACCCAAATTATATAAATATTTAGGGTTTGTGAAAGTGAAAAAAACTGAACTAGTTAGAGCAGCAGTTTTCAACCCTTTCATCTCATGGCACACATAAACTAATTACTAAAATTCTGTGGCACATCAAAAAAATATTTTTTGCTGATCTGACCAAAAAATAGGCATAATTTTGATTCATTTACACTGGACGGTTGTGTTGGCTGTTGTCATTTTTTTTATTTGACAATCTAAGGGGTCAGTGTCCCTGACTAAATAGTCAGGTATTGCATATTTTAAACATTCTTGCGGCACACCAGTTGAAAAATCACTGTTAGAGTAATGCTAGCTGCTGAAAAAAATGCCAAGCTATCAGAAGCTTAACATGGTAGAATTTAATTTCTAACTCACATAACAGTACCAGTAGGTAGAGATCAGTAAAGCAGCTTTCTGCCTACCATTGTTCAGGGACTCAGAGTGATGGAGGCTTTGCAACTTCAACTCCCTGGGGGCTATTTATATTCCAGCCAAGAAGAAAAAAAAGCATGGAGAAGCCCCATAAAGTTTTATGAGCAGCCCAAGAAGTGGCATCATTTCTCTGGACACTCCATTAGTGAACATGGTACAATCAAGCTGCATAGAAATGTAGCCTTTGGCTGAGTAGCCACTTCCCAGTGACAGCTCTGCTTAGGAAAGAGAGTATGAATTTTGCGGCAACTATCTGTCTCTGCCTTTAAAAAAAAAACAAAAATATTTCAGCCCAAATCCCCCAAATTGATGGTGATATAGGTTCCCACTCTGGCATTAAGAAGTGAAGAGACAGGGCTTGGACATGGATTGTCCCAAGGCATATCTCTTCTTTCCCCCCAGCATCCCAGCCTTGAAAACACTGAAGCAACAGGGAGCATGAGTCCATCTTTTTTTTGAAGGGGTGTATATATTTGTGAGAGGAACTATTCATTCCCTCTGAGACATGAAAAGTATCTCATGCTCAATGTTTCTATTTAGTAACATTGAGAAAGGACTATCTAAGTGCATTACTTTCCTTTTATTTCTAGGATTTTTTTTAAGCTAGTGAAAATACAGAGGATAAAGTAAAAATTCTATAGGTCTGAATTTTCAAAATTACTTTCAATGATCTTGTGTCTATGTTGATCTTTAAAACCACAGGCTCAGATATGGTTAATATTTGATAGAAAGTAGTAACTGGCTATTATGGTGTTTATTAGACTATAACAAACTTCCTTCTGCTTTCTAAATGGTTTATTCTTCATACATAAATGTCAAATAACCTGTGGAATATGAAATAGAAACACAGAGCTCATATGTGGCTAGGTATATTAATAATAATATAATTCAAATAATAATAGAAGCTAACTTTTATTGTGCACTTGCCAAGGGTCAGGAAATAAGTACTTTACATAGGTAGGCTATTTGTATCTGTTTAAGTTAAGTACTCAGGATCATTTTACAGATGAAGTAATTAAGGTACAGAGAAATTAAGTAATTTGCTCCAAGTTACAAAGGAAGTATAACCCCACTCTCACCTACTTCTCACAAGTGATTGAGAAAGGCATACTAATGCCAATTGCTATGGGAAAACAAGAAAAAAAAGGCTCAAGCAACAATAGACACCTGGAATTAATAAAATAAAAATTTTGTATTATCAGATAACATTTTTCTTTTCATGCTTTTTAAATTTTTGTACCATGTATGCTTTATACATTATAGAACATCCTAAATACCTTTCCAAACAGTTTAACTGCTTTGCTCCATCTTAGGGAATTATCTAGTTAGTGGGAAGAGATCAAATGTAGTAGCTGTTTACCGTCATTTCCATGGAAATAAAAAAAAGAAATTAATTCAGAACAGTAGATACTAAAAAATCTATGGGTTAGGCCAGGGCACAAAAGTATATTCTTTTAATGATAAAAACACTCAATAAACTAAATATAGAAGGGAACTTCATCAATCTGATAAAGAGCATCTATGAAAAACTCACAGCTAACGTCATACTGAATGGTGAATGATTGAAAGCTTTTGTTCTAAGATCAGGAACAATACAAAAATGTCTGCTCTTGCACTCCATTAAACATTGTATTGGTGGTCCTAACCAGAAAAAGAAACAAAAGACATCCAGATTCAAAAGGAGTAAGTAAAACTGTCTCTATTTGCAGATGATGATATTGTATACAGAAAAACCTAAGGTACCCACGAAAAAAATGATTGAAACCAATGAACAAGTTCAACAAGGTTGCAGGATATGAGAGTAATGTATAATAATAAATTGTATTTCTATACACTAGCATCAAAACTCCAAAAATGAAATTAAAGAAAACATTCCATTTATAATACCATAAAAAAGAATAAAATAGTTAAGAATAAATTTAACTAGAGGCACAATACTTATATACTGAAAATTATAAAATATCACTAAAAGAAATTGAAGAAGACCTAAAGAAGTAGAAAGATATCTTTTATATTCATAGGTTGGGAGACTTAATATTGTTAAGAAAGCAATACTTTCTATACTGGTCTATGTATTCAACATAATACCTATCAAAATTCCTGTCCCCTATTTTTTGCAGAAATCGACAAACTGATCTTAAAATTTATATAAAAATGCAAGGGACCCAGAACAATCAAAAACAACCTTAAAAAAGATAAGGTTGAAGGACTCAAATTTCCTGATTTCAAAACTGAATTATAAAGCCACAGCAATCAAGACAGGCTAGCACTGGTATAAAGATAGACATAATATATCTACAAAATAGAATTAATAGTTTAGAAATAAACCCTTATATTTATGGCCAGTTGATTTTTGACAAATATTCCAAGAAAATTCAAGGGGAAATAATAATTATTTCAAAAAATGGTGCTGGTATAACTGGATAGCCACATGCAAAAGAATGAAGTTGAACCCCTACCTCACACCACCTACAAAATAGCCCAGCCAGTATGACTCAGTGGTTGAACATTGACCTATGACCAGGAGGTGATGGTTTGATGCCCAGTCAGGGCACATACCTGAGTTGTGGGCTCAAAGTGTTCAGGAGGCAGCCAATCAATGATTCTCCCTCATCATTGATGTTTCTATCTCTCTGTCCCTTTCCCTTCTCTCTGAAATCAATAAAAATAAATTTTAAAAAATTAACCCCAAATAGATCAAAGACCAAAATGTAATAGCTAAAATTATGAAACTCTTAGAAGAATATAAGTAAATTTTCATGGCCTTGGATACAACAATAGCTTCTTAGATATGACACCAAAAACACAGGCTCTAAAAGAAAAATAGAGGAGAACCTGACTGGGTAGTTCAGTTGGTTAAAGCACTGTCCTCATATACCAAGATTGCGGGTTCAATCCCCAGTCAGGGCACATACAAATACCAACCAATGAATGCATAAATAAGTGGAACAACAAATTGATATCTCTCTCTCTCCCTCTCTCCCTCTCTCTCTATCTCCTAATGAAATCAATATAAAAAGAATGTCAAAAAAGAAAAGTAGATGAATTCAATAGTAACAAAATTAAAACTTTTTATACTTTGAAAGATATCATGAAGAAATTGAAAAGACAGCCTATAGACTGGGAGAAAATATTTGCAAATTATATATCTGATAAGGGACTTGTATCTATAATATGTAAAGAACTCTTGCTACTTAACAATACAAAGACAAATAAACCAATTTTTAAATGAATTAAGGATTTGACTGAATATGTCTCCATGGCAGACATATAAATGGCCAAAAAACATATGAAAAGAAGCTTAATATATTAGTCATTAGGGAAATGCAAATCAAAATCGCAATATGATACCACTTTACAGCCATGAGGATGGCTATAATAAAAAAGACAATAACAAAGATTGACACAAACGTGAAAAACTAGGACCCTTATAGTTGGGAAATCTAAATAGTACAGCTACTTTGTAAGACAGATTGGCAGTTTCTCAAAATATTAAATATAGATTGGCCATATGACCTAGCAATTCTATTCTTAGCTGTGTCTGTATAAAAGTTGTACATGACTGTTTACAGCAGTAGCTATCCTATATAATAAAAGCCTAATATGTTTAGTATCCGGTCGTCTGTTCAACCAATCAAAGAGTAATATGCTAATGATATGCTATGGTTGCTCAACTGCTTGCTATGATGTGCACTGACCACCAGGGGGCAGAAACTGACCAGTAGGTTAGCTTGCTGCTGGGGTCCGGCCAATCAGGACTGAGCAAGATGGGTCAGACATGCCCTGGAGCCCTCCCGTGGCTCCTCCCCAGCTGGCCAACCTCCTGCGTCCCTCCCTGGCCTGGCGATCGTGCACTGGTGGGATCCCTCAGCCTTCCTACACTCTCTCATAACCCAGGACCTTTTGGGGGATGTTGGAGAGCCCATTTTGGCCCGATCGCACTCAACACAAAAGCTGCCCCCTGGTAGTCAGTGTGCTCCCACAAGGGGAGCACTGCTCAGTCAGAAGCCAGGCTCATGGCTGGTGAGCACAGGGGCAGTGACAGGAGCTTCTCCTGCCTCTGCGACAGCGCTAAGGATGTCTGACTGACAGCTTACGCCCACTCCCCGCAGGGTGCGGGCCTAAGCCATCAGTCGGACATCCCCCAAGGGCTCCCAGACTGTGAGAGGGCACAAGCCGGGCTGAGGGACCCCCCCCAAGTGCACGAATTTCATGCACCAGGCTTCTAGTATCCTATGTAATAAAAGGGTAATATGCAAAGTGACCCTAACAGCAGAAGGACTGGGAATGACTGGTCACTATGACACACACTGACCACCAGGGGGCAGACGCTCAATGCAGGAGCTGCCCTCTGGTGGTCAGGG
>NW_005370156.1:654533-657256 GCF_000412655.1 Myotis brandtii
CGAGTGCACAAATTTTTTTGCACCGGGCCTCTAGTATATATATATATACTAATAAACAAAGTGTCCCTGTGGGAGTTCAACCAAGAGACCGGGAGTTCTATTGCTCGCTATGACATGCACTGGCCACCAGAGGGTGGCGCAGAACGAAGGAAGGCCCCGGCTGGCAGCTGGAAGGCCCTGATCAGCACTGATCCCTGGCCAGGTCTAGGGACCATACCTGTGCACAAATTTCATGCACTGGGCCTCTAGTTATTAATAAGAACCCAAAGTGGAAACAACCCAAATATATAACTGATGAATGGAGGAACAATATGCAGTATATCTATAACATAGCATGCCTATTTGAATCTGAGAGCAAATAAACAAATGACTTGTATGGTTTCTCTGGGGGAAATTACTAGCATTTTTGTATCTTTCATTCTCCATAATATATTTGTATTAACTGAAATAATATAAATGAATATTTTTAGATTCTCAAGGAATAGAAAGGATCATTGAAGTCAAATAATTATTATTTTGTATTAGGACATTTACAAATACAATTATAATTTAATTTAAAATTGTTGATCTCTTCCCTGAGGACAGTCTAATTAAGTAGGTCAGAATTTTTATTTTAGAGACAAGAAAATAGGACCAATATAGACTGTGTCTCTGGCTGAACTCTGAGGCCCCAGGCCCAGGCCCAAGTGTTTGTCATTAGGGCAGGCTTTGTCCAGTGAACCCCAAATTAGAGGACCACTACTCTGACACCATCATCTGACTGTGAAGGTTCATCCCCTTCTATCACTATCTAAGTGCCATAGGATAACAATGTGATGGGAATAGCACTGGACCCCAAGGTGACCTGAACTCTGGTCTTAATTCTGCACAAACATGTACAATATCAGAAATGTTGCTTCATCTTTTTGAGTCTCCATTTCCCTATCTGTAGAACTGGGAATAAAAGTTTTTACTTTTCCCAACTCTCAAGGTTGTTGAGGATCAAAACCAATAATGGCTGTGGAAAGTGAGGAAACATTTACAAATCAGAGTTAGCATGATCACTAATGTACTTCATCTACTGCAATAATCTGAGCCAACATCGCCACAAAAAGCTGTCTTGTTTTTCCATATCCTACATTTCCTGTTTCACAAAAGCCAGGTAGGTTATAAATAGAAACACATTTGCATACTCAGGGGCAGATGGAGAACCAACTAGGCTTATTTTTCCACTGGAAGCTATTTTACTGGGGGAAATTTGACTTAAGCATGGTTGATGCCTTTTTGCTACTCATGAAATCATGTTGTTATTGAATCTGTGAAGTTGAAGATTCTAACATATTTCTTCTTTTGATTTGGGTAAAGACCTCCCAAGGTCTAAAAACCAAAACATGACTTTTCATCAGCTGAAAAGTTTCCTTCAAATTCATAAGACACATGTATCAGAAGATTTCTCTGGGTTCTAAGCTGAATCCCTGACATCATTCAGAAATGACAGTGAAGTGCACTCCAACTGCTTAACTGTCTGTCACTGAGGATGCCGAGTTGCTGTTTCTCTGTGTTTTGGTTTGGCACTTAGACAGGACTTCACAGCAGACCACATCTCTTCTATCTTACCCAAAGGCATCTCACTATTACTAATAATAACTGTGATTTATTTAATGAAATCCTGCATAGTGGCAATATCACACCCATTCTATAGAGAAGACTGAGGAGAGGTTAAATGATTTGCTTGAGCAGGAGCCAAGATTCAAGTCCATGACCATCTGACATTAGAACCTGTGTTCTTTCCACCTCACCATACCATTGCCAGGCACTGATGTGAGTCAGCTCATTGCTGTTAACCCTTTCTAGCTCTCTCTCCCTGAGCCAGACTTAGTGACTTGTAGAAAAAGATTGGGGTAGAAGGCATGTTACTTCTCAAAAGCATTGCAACTTCGTACTTGCTCTTTCTCTTGGATCATTTGTTCTGGCAGAAGCCAGTTGCCATGTCATGAGCACATTCAAACAGCTACATTTAGAGGTCCACATGAAAAGGAACTGGGCCTGCTGCCAACAACCAATGAGGAGCTACCTTCTGAGGGAGCCATCTTGAAAGTGACCCTATAGCCTTGTCCATGTGCCATCTTCTGGACATCGCCCATGTCACCTCCCAGGGACACCAGACAGACCTTGACTTTGCAAAATCTCTCTTCCCTGCATGAAGACTCCCTTCCCTTTTGCTCTTCCTACCCCTGTTAAATAGAGAAGAACCTCTGAGTATTGGAATAGGCAGGTCTATCCTCCTCTCACAGCATGAAACAGTTACAAGAAGATGGAGACATTCACCCATTTACCATTTATACCACTGTAATTAACTAGTTATTAATAACAGAAAAGGAACACAGAGAAAGCACGTTCCTTGCAAAACACTGGGGGAGGGAAGCACATAGGGAAGATAGACGCATGCCTAGTAAAGTTGGGGTGACGTAGGGAAGATACTTGCCTTTCAATCACACCTGGGGACAGAGATGGTTAGCCAGAATGAGGATGGCCACTGCAAACACAGGAAGAGTTGGAATACATAACTCTCTGAGCAAACAAGCTCTCTCTATTGTGTTTTCGAGACTCTTTTTGTTGTAACGTACCCCGCGAATCACAGAAGGACGCCTCAAGAAGTCGAATTAAAGAGTCACATTTATTGCAATCCGGGACTATGAGGGGCCATTCCCAAATCTCATAGCAATAAGATGGTGGCAAAACCA
>NW_005370156.1:657629-685804 GCF_000412655.1 Myotis brandtii
CAATCAATAAGGCATTCAATCGAATGGGATGACTTATACAATTTAGAAAATCAAAGTAACCTGTCCATTGTTAAACAAAGCAAATAGGTACCATACTTCATTTTCACATTCTTCACACACACGGACTGGACTAATGGACTGCAGCTAGCCTGTTGCTGAACTGGACCCATGAAGCCCAAGCCACACTTTTCCTATGAGTAGACTAAGGGAAATGGGGCTCAGGAAATTCGGGGGATGTAATTCCAGGGAAATAAAGCTTTCTACCATATCTCATCCTCCTGTGGGAGCCTTTGGAAATACTGATTCCAACAGAACCCCAATCACCCTACTCCCACTAGCAACGGGGAGATGAGGCACGCTCTCCTCTGGTAACAACTGCAGTCCCGACCAACATCTTGACCACAACCTGGGACAGACTCTAAGCCAGAACCATTCATGTGTGAGACAATAAATGTTTATTATTGTTTTAAGCCAGCAAACTTCGGGGTAATTTGTTCACAGTGATGGGTAACTAATACAACCTGCTAAACTAATGTTCTAATTTTCTTATATTTTTCTGCCCTACTAAACTTCTGTTTCTTTTTAAATTTACTTCCTGAGAGATTTCCTTGATTTTATCTTCCAGTCTCTTTTTAGTTGTCACATTTGCAATTTCTAACAGTTCTTTCATGAACTCTGATTGTTTCTTTTTTTTTGCACATAATTTGTCATTGTTTTAGAAATTTCCTTTCTCTCTGAAGATGTTAATGATTTTTAAAATATTTTCCCTCTACTCTTTGTATAGTCCCCTTTTTTTGTTTGTTTTGTTTCTCTCTCACTTGGGAAGTTGTCCTCAATGTCTGCTGAACCTTGCTTGCCCATTCATATTTTTAAAAGAGGCAGTACGTAGGGGGTCAAACACTCTGTGAATTCTCTTTGTGAGGTCTGGAGTTGCCAATAAGTGATTTCACTACAGAACAACAGGCGGATCACCAGTCTCTTCTTGTAAACATCCTACCATCAGTATTTAATGCACTTTTCTCTGGTTTGAGTCTTTGAGGAAGGGTTGTCCAACCTTCTGCCTCGAGGGTAATCTGGCTATATGGCAAATCTAGTGGTTTGAAAATTTAGCACAGCACTAAACACAGAGAGAGAAGAAATGTAGTTTATTTTCCATCATTGATTCAACCCTGCTTCTCTGCCTTCCAACACTACTGTAGGAAGAAAATGAAAATTCTCTCAGTTTTTCCAGGTTAAGTAGTTCCAAATAGGTCAGTTTCTTTGGGTAAATAGCCAGTTTCCAGGGCTCCTGTCTGGGTGCCTTCCTGAGAATCAGTCTGGGTTTCTAGGAGGATGGCTGGGCATGTTTGTAAAAGGCTTTGAATCCCTGTGCTACCATCTGCACCCTCACTGCCCACTAATGAAGACTGGCAGGTCTGGATTTATCCAGGGCTTGCTGATGTGTGACAGTCTCTTATGGCATTTTTGAGGCATTATGTGGCTCTTATTACTGGATTTCATGGTACCAGACATTTGTATCTTGTCTTAAAGTCCCAGCACACTGTCACCTCTGTGTCCCAAGCCAAGGCCACCAGCCCAACAATCCTCTGCACCCTACTGAGGCACACAGAGACTGGTAAAGTTCCCTAGTTAACAGACTGTGAGGGTCCAGCAACATGGCCTCAGGGCCCCTCACCAACCTCTTCCTACTACCAATGCTGAGCTAGTAGTACTCCAACCCCATGTGAGATGTGGCTGTATGAGAACTTTTCCCCAGATGCTTGCAGGAGCCTTCATACTAGGCACCCATGAACCCCGAAGTTCTGCTATTTCTGCTCAATCCATTTAACATGCCATGTTCTAGAATTCTGGTGCAGAATAGGGAAAACAGAACACTGGCATCTGCCCATTTTCCCCCAACTCAGCTCCCCACCCTCTCTTCCCTTTCCTCCAGAAATGGCAAGAGATTTGCATTATTTCTTCCTACTCACAGACTTTCCCTGTGTCACAAATTCCTCTAGACCTAGGTGGCATTCCCTCCCCACTCTTCTTGGGCCCTAATGGTGAATGTTACAAGGAAACTTTTGGAGTAGTGCCCTGTCACATATTTTCAAAATGTTTTCTGTATCCCTGCTGCAAAATGAACATCCTTCTAGATGAGACTTTGCTGACATTTAGAAATTGCTAGGCCAAGGGCCATGGACGATATAGAGGCTTTTGGTGTGTATTGTCAATTGTTGAGAGGCAGTAACACAATAACCCATTATCTTCCATTACAACAATGTGGTTAACTTATTCTGCTTAGCTGGAAGACAGCATGGATTTGAGTGAGATTCTAAACCTGTATGTAGAACAAATAGTGCAGGGAGTTCAGTCTTGGGGGAGAGGGGTAAGGCTCAGTAGCCAAAACTGAGGCTACAGCAGAAACCTGAAGTTTAGGAACAGAAGTCAAAGGAGACAAGAAGCCCTAAAGTGAAAGGTGGGCGCACTTGTAGTCTTAGTAACCACTAAGAAAAGTGCCACAACCTACAGCCCAAAGTGATTGATTTTTTCTAAAACAAAGCCCTTCCTGAGTACTTTCAAGAAAAAGAATTCAGGGAAAAAAAACACTTCTCATCTGAAGCTCTGACCATTTTGTTCTTTAAACCTTTTCCCAGCAATTATTTTTGTAAATCATTAAGTCCTAGACCCAGTATACCAATGGTCTTGGCTTCTAGTTAGTCACCCCTATTTTGGTGACTTCCTAAAATATCAAATCCTGCACTTTTCGTAAGTGATGCTTACAGGTTAGGGTTGAAAATTCTGTCTTTGTAAACTTACTCTTTGACAAGAAGCTGTGAATGTAAGCCTCTGACTACTTCAGGGAAACACATGTGTACCACTGGACACTAATCAAATCAGATTCTCTGAAGTGGAGCCTAGGCATTGGTAATTTTCATATCTATCTATCTGCCTATCTATATATACATATGTAAATTAACAGACTTTATTTGGAGCAGTGTTAGGTTTACAGAAAAATTGAGTGGAAAGTCCAGAGAGTTCTCATATACCACCTGCTCCTCCTCCCAAGTTTCCCCTATTATTAATATCTTGTATTGGTATGGTAGACTTATTAATATTTGATGAGCCAATACTGATACATTATTATTAACGGAAGTCCATAATTTACATTAGGATTCACTCTTTGTGTTGTGTATTTTAATGGGTTTTGACAAATGCATAATGAGATGTATCTACCAATATAATATCATACAGAATAAGTTTCACTGCCTAAAAGACTTGCTGTGCTTCATCTATTTATTCCTCCCACCCCCATCCCCTGGCGATCACTAAATATTTTACTATTTTCATACATTTGCCCTTTCTAGAACGTTTTATTGTTGGTATCATAGAGTATGTAGCTTTTTAGATTACCTTCTTTCACTAAGCAACATGTATTTAAAGTTCCTCCATGTCTTTTTATGACTTGGTAGCTAATTTCCTTTTTTTCCATTTCCTTTTATATATGAATAACATTCCATTGTCCGGTTATGTTGCAATTTGCTTATCCATTCACCTATTGAAAGCCTCTTCATTACTTCCAAGTTTTAGAAATTCTTTTTTTGCAGAACATGCATCAATATCTTTTATTGTGTATGGGCTTTATAAATTATTTCCTCAATCTCTCCATACACAGGCAAAAATAAAGTGTACTGTTTAGCATATCAGAACTTACAAAACTGATCACTGCCTAGAGTAGGGAAAGTTATCCCTAAACATGGTTACCCAGGAGGCTAATTCATCTACTGACTTCCAAGAACATGAAGATGAACATGATAGAGAGACTGCTCCCCATTTGAGCCTTCATTCACTACCATTTGATAACCCTTCTCCAGGCGCAGATTAGCAGCATTTTTCTTGCCAACAATCATTAAATGTCCAAGATTTTTGTCATTGTCTTCTGCTACAGAAATCTGGAATATAGGCTTCTTAGGTATCACCAGAGACTGTGTTGGTGCTTGAGGGGAAATGTCATGGAGAGGAAGACACTGGTCCTCCTCAAAAATGATTTTGGCTGAGATTTCCTTGCAAATGATCTTCCCGACCCACCTGAGCCTTAGTGACCTCATCTGCCATTGTGGCTTCCTTCCCTGATGCCTCAGAGGGGGTGGGGGGTTGGGTGGGGGGGGAAGCTCTGGAAATTCTTAATAAAACTACTATAAACATTTATCTGTAGGTTTCTATGTAGACATAAGTTTTCAACTCATTTGAGTAAATGCTAAAGAGTGCAACTGCTGGATCAGGTGGTAAGAGTTATGTTTAGTTTAGTAAGGAAGTGCCAAACTGTCTTCCAAAGTGGCTGTACAATTTTTCATTCCCACCAGTAATGAATGAGAGTTCTTTTTGTAGCACATCCCTGCCAGCATTTGGTGTGGTCAGTGTTTTGAATTTTGGCCATTCTGATAAGAGTATAGTAGTATCAAATTGTTGTTTTAATTTCAATTCCCTAATGACACATGATGCTAAGCATCTTTTCATATGGTATTTGCCATCTGCTGAGATTTCTGTTCAGATATTTTGTCCATTTAAAATTTGTTGTTGTTGAGTTTTAAGAGTTCATTGTATGTTCTGAATACCAGTCCTTTACCAGATACATGTTTCACAAATATTTTCTCCCAAGCTATTGTGTAACAGTGTCTTCTGTAGATCAGATATTTTTAATTTTAATACAGTCCAACTTCCTTTTTTTTTTCAAACATACTGCCAGGGTTGAGATCCAATGACCACAGAAAAGAGTGAATATGGCCAGGCTACATTTTTACTTTACCACTGATCTCAAAGGCTGTTTCCCTGGGAAATTCAGCTCCATGTAAAATGAGATAAATGGGATATCATCCTATCATCCTTTCTGCAGACATGTGTCTGAAATGCACATGAAGCATGAGAACAGGAAATGGTCAAGCTGATTTGAGGTTCAAATCTTTTATGGTGAAGAGACTGGACAATCATAAAAAGTGACAGCAAGATGGGAAATGGAAGAGAAAGTGTGGGGACAGCATGTCATGGCTAGACTGTTTGCCAGCAATGTTAGGGGCTGAAGGCTCTGCCATTAATAGCTCTTAACATGTGCTGTGCCTTCCACAGCCTGACCTGAAATTGTATTGTTTTTTCCCCATATAAGCTTGCTTTCTCCCCCATAAGATGGGATCCATGGAGAGACTAAAATGTCTTTCTAATTACTTTTTTAAATGTCCCAAATGTATGACTATTTCACTATTAATAGACTGAGGGTAGGGAACCATGTTTACAAATGTCAAAAGTAAAGTGATTTTAACAGAATGAAAAATAGAAAAGAAAAAGGAGAATAAATAGTTGGGCCCTCCTACTTATGGCATTATTGTGGCTCCTTAAAATATCCCAGCTGCCACAGCTCTTCGAGGGGAGGGGAGCATTTTTTCCTTGAGACTAGAGTTCCCCAAGTTATAATACTGGCCCATGGAGGGCAGAGATAGAATCAGAGCTAAGCCATTTAAAATCATCTTAATTCCTTTTTAAAAAATATTTTGTGTAATTGCAAGAGCGATAGGTGTTTATTATCATTAAAAATACGACATAGCTAAAAGTGGTCAATGGGGGGAAAAGAGGGACATATGTAATACACGGAAGTTCCATTTTTAATTTTTTGAGGAAACGCCATACTGTTTTCCATAGTGGCTGCACCAGTCTGCATTCCCACCAGCAGTGCAAGAGGGTTCCTTTTTCTCCACATCCTCTTCAGCACTTGTCTTTTGTTGATGATAGCCATTCTGACAGGTGTGAGATGGTACCTCATTGTTGTTTTGATTTGCATCTCTTGGATGATTAGTGACTTTGAGCATGTTTTCATATGTCTCTCAGCCTTCTGTACCTCTTCTTTCAAAAAGTGTCTATTTAGGGCCTTTGCTCACTTTTTGATTGCATTGTTTATCTTCCTTTTGTTAAGAAACTACACCACCAACTTACACTGTACACAAAAATAAACTTAAAATGGATAAAGGACTTAAATGTAAGACGAGAAACCATAAAATCTTAGAAGAAGCCATAGGCAGCAAAATATCAGACATATGCCATAGCAATATCTTTACCAGTAGAGTTCCTAGAGCAATGGAAACTAAGGAGAAGATAAACAAATGGGACTACATCAAAATAAAAAGCTTCTGCACAACAAAAGAAACCATCAACAAAACAGCAAGAAAGCCCACTCCATGGGAGAACATATTTACCAATGTTATCTGCTGGTGCTTCCAGGGTTCAGAAAGTCCCATCTGGGGTGCCATTTATGCCGGGGTTCTTGTCCCAGCATCAAGAAGGGTTCAGGAATCTGGAAAAGGGGCTGTGAGTAGATGACATAGAAATCCAGAGACTAATAAAGAGTCCGGAGACGAGATATAATTTTGAAAGGCATTGGGGGTCAGAGGACCTTCAGCTAACGGAACTGAAGCATGCCTCCTTGTCTAGGACCTTTGCTTTTATTAACACAATTTGTCCTAAGGCAAGGTGAAGATAATACACTTCAAAGGGTAAGGTTTCAAAGGGTACAGAGTCCATTGTCAGAATGGGGGAATAGCCTATGGCTGTTCAGGTGTTTGGCCAGTAGGAGGCAATAACATGTAGATTAAGATGCTCTTTAACTGTCTGGCAGCCACAATCAGTTTCCTATTCAGGTTTGGGAAAATGCCTTTAGCCATTCCCAACAGGTGACTACATGTGTGACTCAACCCTGTTGAGTCCCCAAGTCTCATCAACCTTTTGATGAAACTTTTGAAATTATGACATGCTGGAATTGGTCTACGGCAGTTATCTCCTTTTTAATGTGGTAAAATATACAGAACATAAACTTACTATTGAAACCATTCTTATGTGTACAGTTCAGTGGCATTAAGTACATTCCCATTGTTGTAAAACCATCACCACCATCCATTTGCAGAACCTTTTCATCTTTCTAAACTGAAACTTTATACCCATTATACAGTAACCCCCCAATTCCTGGTGACCCCCATTCTACTTTATGTCTCTATGAATTTGCCTACTCCAGCGGAATCATTCAGTATTTGCCCTTTTGTGACTGCTTATTGTGCTTAGTATAATGTCTACAAGGTTCATCCTTGTTGTAATACATGTAAAATTTCATTCCTTTTAAAGGCTAAATAATATCCCAGTGTCTGTATGAACATGAATATGTATCTTTTAATATGTGAATAACGTTGCTATAAACATGGGTGTACAAATGTCTGTTTCAATCCTGCTTTCAGTTCTTTTAGGTATATACTAGGAGTAATATTATTGGGTCATATCATAATTCTATGTTTAGCTTTTTTGAGAAACCACCATATTGTTTCCCATAGTGGCTGCACCATTTTCCATTATTACCAGCAACATCCATACCAACACTTGGGTTTGTTTTTTGAAAAATTTTAAAATATATTTTTAAAATTGATTTCAGAGAGGCAGGGAGAGGGAGAGATAGAAACATCAATGATGAGAGAGAATCATTGATCAGCTGCTTCCTACATGCCCCCCACTGGGGGTGAGCCCATAACTTGGTCATGTGCCCTGACCGGAAATCGAACTGTGACCTCCTAGTTCATAGGTTGACTTTCAACCACTGAACCACGCCAGTTGGGCTGTTTTTGTTGTTGCTGTTGTTTTTTTATAGTAGCCATCCTAATGGATGTGAAGTGGTTTGGTTTGCATTTCCTTAATGATTAATGATATTGAGTATCTTGTGCTTATTGGCCATTTGTATTTTTGGGGGGCTGGGAGAAATATCTATTTAAGTTCTTTGCCCATTGAACCGCGTCCAGCACAGCCAGGGGTGAACCTGAGGAGGGGTGGTGAAGGATTAAAGAAAACAGACAAGAGAATACAGTTGGGACTAGGTGGATCACTGCCTGGATGAGGAGACAGTGACACAGCCTATAAGCCGAAGCTTTATTTTATAGTCAGATCACACACAGCAAAACAAGGGGCGTGGTCAGCATATTTACAATGTTCTTGAGAGTTTCAAATCTATTTCGTTACTCAAGCCTTGCAGCACTTGCTGCACCTCCCACAGCCCATTAGCTACCTAGGAACAAGGGAGGACTATAAGGTCAAGCTTAATTGTGCTAGGAGCGCTCTGCCCTCCAAGCTGGGACTTGTATGTGGCTCTGCCACAGGTCAATCCGAGGCTTGACCCTATAGCCGCTCCCTACAGCCCATTATTTTTTAAATATGTTATTTTTCTCTTATCCTAGAGAGAGAGGAAGGGAGAGAGATAAAAAAAATGTATATTCAAGTTGTTTGCCCATTTTTTTGGTGTTAATCCTTACCTGAGTATATATTTTTTCCCCGTTGATTTTTAGAGAGAGTGGAATGGAGGGGGAGAGATAGAGAAAAACCTCGATGTGAGAGAGACCCATCGATCTGTGCTGGGGATCGAGCCTGCAACTGAGGTTCGTGCCCTTGATCAGAATTGAACCTGTGACCCTTCAGTCCGCAGGCTGATGGCTCTAACCACTGGGCAGAACCCGCTAGAGCTCTTTTTTTAATTGAGTTGTTCGTTTTTGTTTCTGTTGTTTTGTACAGTTATAGGAGTTCTTTATATATTCTTGATATTAACCTCTTATCAGATGCATGGTCTGAAAATGTTTTTCTCCATTCTGTGGGTTGTACTCTATTTTGATTTCACCTCAGATATATCCTGTTTAATTTTGAACCACCCCAACTCAGCCTGCTGCTCCCTCTATTTTTTCCTGATTTTGCCAGGAATCTGTCTCTGGCTAGACCCACCTTTTGGAGAAGGGGCTATAATGTCTCAACATTTTTAGAGTAAATAGTAAAAATCACCTGTTAGTAGATTCTCCTATAACTTACGGCACCTTGTTAGCTATCAGTTCAAACTTGTTCCTTTTTGTTTGGATGATTCATTTATTCTATTTATTTTGCATAGCAATTGGCCCACATTTTTACTATTAACTCCTTAGAACATTTAGAAATAAAGGGAAAATAAAGTGATTGAATTTTCCCGTTTGAGCCTTAAAATCCCTAAGTCCTGAATCAGGGAGGTGGACTTCATTCAATCATCTAACAGTCTTTGATGCTCTACACTAGTGGTTCCCAACATGGGGCACATGCCCCACAGGGGGCAACTTAATTTTTAAGGGGGGCAATTCGAGAATGAGTTATCAATAGTGAATTTTTTGCATTTCTTATGGTTCTAGGGGCCTCATATACAGTATATAAATGTATATATTGTGGTATATTTATGCATTTCAGTTCTCTATTATATATTTTGAAACTTTGATATTTTTCATATCACTTCATATTATTATTTTTTAAACAATTCCTTAGTTTATTAAATTTCTTAAACAATTTCCTCAGTACTTCAACTGTCCTTTTGTTCTTTTATTTTTCTCTTTCATGGATGCCATGTTCTTTAGAAGCTTGTTTAGACCAAGTTAATGGCCTTTTAGGCTTCCTCCAAGTGAAAAGGAGTTCACTTTTTGAATAATAAGAATTATATGTCACAGGGGGAGCATCAGGATTTTAGAGATGCTTAGGTGGGGCATGGCCAAAAAAAGGTTGAGAACCACTGCCCTAAACATAGGCCACATGGATGTGCTTTTTCCAAGCACAGAAATGTGTCTCCTAACATCTAGAAAATGGGTGTCATAATTGTTGCTTCTCTCAAAAGGCGGGTTACACAGCATGTACAGGGTTTACTTAGCACCTGCTGGAAAGAGAACCTAGTTTTCTGTCCAAGCATTTTTTTTCTCTCTTTTCCTCTCCAACATAAAAAAAAAAATGTAGTTTGAATCATCATGCCTGGTTCTCTGCTCAACCATCTCTGTTGCTACTGAACCTGGAAATAAACCAGAAATTGTAGACTATGATGCCCAGTTGACTATGAATAGCAACCTTAAAAATACCAAGGCAGCATTTCTGAAAAAAGATGACTTTAAGACCAAACTTGACATGAAGCCCTGATGTAGGTATGAAAAGTGGGGGCATTTCCTTACTGATTACTAAAAGCAGAGTTGGTTACTATACATTTCATTATAACATAAGGACAACATAGAAATGAGTCAAAATGCCATTTTTTAAAAGACTTTTTTTGTGTTTTGTTCTAACTAAAAAAATCTAAACTTTGCTATGGGAAAGCTGGTCTTCCAGCTGTGAAGCATCAGAATTCATGGCTTTCTACTACATTTTTAAAAAAGTAATAAACTTGATTAAATCAAAGTCTATATGAAAATGAGCAATACTTCAACAAAAAGTTTATTACATCTGGCCAAGGATGAATGCTGAGCAGAAGATAGCCTTTATATATACATATACACATTCAACCTATGCATATAATATTGTGTATATACATGAATAAACCATGTTATTTCTCTTCGTTGCTTAAGAATATTTCATTAAGTGCATTTGTTTGTGGGACAAACTGTCATAATTCCTGCATCTAGATATCAGCATATTCCCTATTTTCCATTGAAAAGAAGAAATAAAAGGATATTTCTACAATATTTTTCGGAAGAGAGGGTTGGCTGCTTTTGCCAGCAGCAGAAGCAACCCTGGATCTCTAAAAGTTTGTTTTAAAACATTGCTAACATTGTAACAATTGTTTTATTCTATTTTGATTTCTAAGAAGTACATTTACTGTGCTTAGCTCGTCCTTACATTTCTACAGCCCTCCATTAGTAAGAAACTGCTGCATTGCTGGTCTCAAAAGCCCACCAGAGTTTTTGTTTGTTTTGCTAGTTTGTTACTTTTAAAAACAAACTCATGAAGACAAAATAATGGTGGTTATCAGAGGGAAAAGAGGATGGAGGGGGGCAAAGTAGGTAAAGGCAGGAGATAACTAGACTTCGGGTGGCAAGCATGCACTAGAGTTTAAAGATAACAAATTATAATCTTGTACACCTGAAAATTATGTAATTTCATTAACCAATGTTATCCCAATAAATTTAATTTAAAAAATAAAATAAATGTTTAAAAAGGAAGGAAAGCCACCAGAGGGACAAGTCCGCAATTGGCTAGTGTTGCAGTAGGTCACCACTATGACATTGCACAATTCCCTCTTCCCTCACCCTTTCTGTTAGGAAAAAAAAACAAAACCCTTGCCTGGGACTAGCCATACTTTCTGTCCGGTCTCCATTCCAAGCTGATGGACTGGATGACCTTTGCATTCTTTTTTGTTCCCACATTCCATGATTCTGTGAGAGACAGGAAAACAGAATTGGAGCTGTTGTTATCATTAAAAATGGCAAACATTTAAATAAATAGAATGAATGAATGAATGAATGAATAAATAAATGAATGAATGAATGGAGGGCTTGACCTGGCACCAATTTTTGTTGTTGTTGTTAGTCCTCACCTGAGGATATTTTTTCCATTTAATCTTAGAGAGAGTGGGAGGGAGGGAGGGAGAGAGAGAAATATCATGTGAGAGAGACACGTCAACAGGTTGCCTCCCACTCAGGCCAGACCCGGGCCTGGGATGACCTGCAACCTGCTACATGCCCTTGACTGAGAATCCAACCCGCGACGGCTGATGCTCTAACCACTGAGGAATACAGGCTAGGGCTGGCACTACTATTTTTAAAAAGAATTTTGTTAGAATTTTGCCACAATGTCAGGGAACAGGTTAAATTAGGACATTAAAGAATGCTCTCGCCCTAACCGGTTTGGCTCAGTGGATAGAGCATCGGCCTGCGGACTGAAGGGTCCCAGGTTTGATTCTGGTCAAGAGCATGTACCTCGGTTGCGGGCACATCCCCAGTGGGGGGTGTGCAGATCGATGTTTCTCTCTCATCGATGTTTCTAACTCTCTATCCCTCTACCCTCCTCTCTGTAAAAAAAAAAAAAAAATCAATAAAAAAATATATTTTAAAAAAGAATGCTCTCATAGAAATGGCTTAAAATGAGATGAACTCGAGGCTTACTTCCATAAGAAATCCGCAGTAGAGAAGAATTTTCCAAGGAAAACATGACTGGGTTTCACCTCTGGTTCTAGTCGGGCATCAACATGAAGCGCTTGCTAGAGCATGCAGGGGCCATGTCAGGGGTGAGGTGGGATGTGGATGCATGCGCGAGCGAGCGTGGGCGTGCGTGTGTGTGCGTCCTTGCGTGTGCGTGCGTGCGTGCGTGCGTGCGTGCGTGCGCCAGTGCTTACAGGTGCCTGCGCTGGCCGCACTCTGCAGTCACTGTCCTGGCGACTCCCTGTGACCCCGAAAGAAGGCTTGTAGTGAGCACCGCTGAACTTTGTGCTCACTCTCAGTGCCGTTCTCCCCCCTCTTGCTTATAGCATCCGAGTGACCAGCTGGGCCTGCAGATCCTTCAGAGCTGGTGAGATTTCAGATGACATTGTCTGTCAGAGCTGCCAGTGGATAGTCGAGGTTAGTCTGATTCAACATCTGGGAAGAAGGGTGTCATTGTTTGTGGCAGAAAAGGGATGCCCTTGGAACAGATAGATTATGCATCATGGGTCCAGCTCAGGCTACAGAGATAAGCCCAGGCTGGATTTTTTAGCTTCCACCCTCCTCCGCCCCCTCCCCCTTACCACCCCCATTTTTATTGTTGTTTCAGAATCAGGACATTCATCTTTTTATTGGATCTCATCTTATCTCAGCACTAATTACTCTCCCTACATTAAGTTCTCTGCAAACACTGAAATGCCTCCAAGGCTTCCATATGGAAGTAAGCCATCCACTCCGTATTTCTCGAGTTCTGAAAGTTAGAAGTTGTGGAGCCAGGTGCTCTTTCATCCCTCAAGGTGCCCCGGAGGATGCTAGGTTTAATGGCTTTTTAGTGCCACAGGGCTTCCCTCCAGCTTCACAAATTGCCCAAAGAAATGGCTCACCTTCAAAGAATAGTCTTCCCACTGGGGATTATTTCTTGACTCTGTTGATTTTCTTCTGGGTGTTGCTTGACCTCATTTTGTCAGCTACTCTCCCTGCATGACAATTGTCATTACAGCTTTTTTTTTTTAAGGACTCTTCATTGTCCTCCCCACTTAGAGGCTGTACACACACCAATCCAAGTCTACACACTGTTTCCAGACCAATCTTCCCACTGGGCAATCTTTTCGCTCCACTGAGGGCTTCCCACAGCCTTGCAAATTGAGTAAAAAGCCTTACCATGGCACTCAAATACTGTACTGTGCATTTAACCTATTTCCCCTTCCCTACAAATGCCCTGTCTATGGCTAGAAGTTGTGTCTTATTGTTCTCATCATGCACCATACTTTCCCTTCCTTTCCTCAAACTATTTCATTAGTTTGTAATGTATCTCTACCTGCTCACAATATGCCCGGTTTCCATACTCCAACTTAAACTTGTTTCTGTCAGCAAGATTTTCCTAGTCCCCCAAAGAAATATGGTTCTATCCTTCTCAGAATCTCCACAGTGTGCTACTACCAGTTTTATAGTGATCACACCAACTTTGTATTATAAATTGTGTTTCTGTCTTAGCCTCAAAGGTAGGACAGTGTTTTCTAATTTGTAGTTCCCTGAAACATGGCACACTACTTTGTATACAGTAAGCATAAACAAGTCAACAGGGATATGGTGAAATGAACACCATGCTAAAAATCAGATAGATGTGAAGTTGAGTATTAGCCATATGATCTTGGTCCAATCACATAACCTTTTTGAGCCCTAGCATGCCCAAGAGTAAAATAAGTATGGTAGTATTATCCTCAAAGGGCTGCTACATAGCTCATGTGAGATAATATATGTGAAATATCTTTATAAAGTACAATGCACATATAGGTGTAAGTGGTAAATATTTTGTGCATTAAGTTTAGAAGTTTGCAAATACTTTCCAAAAATCTCCAAGACACAGGTATTCAAATAACCCTCTAAGTTTTGCATTAGCTCTACCCACACTTAGTGTAACCTCTTTCTGCTTTTACTCAAATAACTCTTTTAATTGGGCCTTTGATTACTAAATTAAAAAGGCACAGGGAACTGCCCCCAGTAAATTTCTGCCTCTCTCCAAGCAAATCCGCCATGATTTAACTTGGCCAAGGAGCACTACCACATGACTGATTTGTTTTCATGGATTTTTAAATTACTGTGGACATTATTTTTAATCTTAGTATTTGTGTTTCAAGACCAGAAGTTGAATTAGGGCTGGTCCAGTGTGTGGCAAGTGGTCCCATAACAATAAAGATGCCAAATGATATAGAAGCAGTCTAAAGAGGGACGCATAGAGATGGATGTCACAAACTAGTTAGAGGGGGAGACAACAACGGCTTTCACTGAAGTCCATGGGCAACCGTTTTGTAGAGGAATAAAATAGCTTTCAAAGTCACCCTTACATTTTCCCTAGAAGTGAAGGCATTTGAAAGTGACTATTTTTATTTGCCCCTCCCCAGTTCCTCTATGATTACTGTGAGAGGGAGAAAAACAGATTCTGAAACACAGTACTTTATAAATTATTGACACCCAAATTTGAATTTGGCCTATGATTAATTCCTATGTGCAATTCCATAAACACAAAACCCTGCATTATTTCAAAAGCCCATGGTACTTGCCCTGGAAATGATTCTAGATTCTAGGCCATGGCAAATCTGAAGAAACAGCCCACTGCCATTTCTGGGACCCAGTTGGGTTTGGAGAAGGCAGGGTTTGGGCACTGAGATGAGGTGGAAAGGAGTAAAGAAGAGTTAGCCACAAGCAGAAGAGGGAGCAGAGGAACTAAATCAGCCTTTTCCAGCTCCTTCTTTAAGGAGCTGAGATATATCCTTTCCATCCACAGTCTCGCTAGAGGCCCAAGGATAGCATTGGCTCCCATTCCAGGCTTTGGGCTGAATATCATGCACTTCAGTGACTTTTTTCCTTTCTTTCTGCACCACCAATTTATCAGCTGTCATTTGAATAAAATTGTTGGGCATGGTTGAATAGTGGGGCCTGGGACACACTTGATTCAGACAGGAGTAAATAGGACAGAGAGGAGCAGACTGTGACAGTCTTCAGAGACACCAAAGAAACAAATCACTGGAGCCAGCCAACAGGTCACAGCCAACAGGACTTATGGGTTAGGTCCTCTGATCCTACCCTTCTCTATGCAGTCTACTGATGAGCTGGCAAGTGCAATCCACATTGAGAACAGCAGCTGAATCCAGGTTGGACACCTTACTGAGGTTTGTTAATGGCCGGGGACCACTGGATATTTTGTTATGGTAAAAGCAGATGAACAGTCACAGACTGATTGGTAGTTAGAATTCCATTTGAGGAAAGGCATCAGCTGTCTGTCCTGTAGTTGATCATGGCTGGATTCAGTTGTTAGATTTCTTCAAAACAACAGAGGGCAGTGGTGAAGGCTGATTGCATCATCATGACTTCTGTATGTCTCTTCCTAGCCCTGTGTGCTAAATGATCTCTCCATGTTGTGTCTGTCTCTAAGATCTATAATTCTATGAACCACTTCTATTTGTATTACTCATAAAAGTATGGGCCACATATTTTATTCTCACTTGGCACACAAAGAACCAGAGAGGTTAATTGAATCAGCTAGGCCCTTGCAGGAAAACAACATTCGCTCTGAAACCAGACTTGGGCTCAGGTACCCTTTGCCTCACCTTCTTTTGTTGATCAGTTACATACAGCAAAGGTAGGGTGAAAATTTATTATCAAAATTGACGCTTTTGAGAGTGAAAAAGGACATAAGTAAGGATCATTTGGGACATCGGGCATAAACCATGATATGTGGGTATTTTAGGTGTAGGGAGAAAGTAAGTAAGGTACATTTTTTATAAGGGTATCAATAGGTTTTAAACTTGAATTCTTCAAAATATATGGGGTACTTTAAATTTACAAGCATTTGTATTGCTTGCCTCTCATAAAAACCTGCCTGTGTGGGTAGGTTGGCTGCCCTTGTACCCAAAGGAAGTACATGGTGAAGCTGCCCACCCTGCCCCAATGTGACTAATCACAAGTAGAACAGCCTTAAATTTCAAATGTGCCCCTTAACATCCCTGCCATCAACACTTTAATCTCTACTACCTCTCCAAAGCAATAATTATTTGATAGTTCAAAGGGAGCCAGAGCCTCCACTGCAGCAAGTCTTTGGTAACCCCGGGGCTACATCTTGTTTGACTAGCTCCTGCCCTTCTTTCTAGTCCTTCTTTCTAATCTAATCTGAGCAAATTGTTAGCTGAGGGCTGATTCTACCACACGGAGTTAAAAGGAGATTCCTGTGAAGTTGGTTCCCTTGCCAGTTTCTCACCGTGTGAATATAATAACAGAGAATAAGCCAAAATTGCATGATAGCCCTTTGCCTCCAAACCTATAATTGTCTCATTCGCCAAACACCCTCTGGTCTTGGCTGTGAATTATCTATTCCTGGGAGAGACACTGCAGCAGAGTAGTTAAGAACTATGGGCCTTGGATATAAACTTGGGTTTGAATTGGATGTAGACTTTGGTCAGTAAACGCTTACTACTACTACTACTACTACCACTACTACTACTATTACTACTATTATTACTACTAGCTCTTTAATGGTTTAAGCCATTATTCAGTATCGTAAGTGAAGCTTTCAGCTCCCTGCCTAGCCCATTGTGAGCCTTTGTTATCACTGTTGATGCTTTTCATCCCAAAGCAGCAGACTCACCACTCAGCGGGTAAGCAAGGGAGCTCTGCCCAGAATGTAATCTGCAGAATGCATATCTGTTACTGGATCACGTCTCAAACTTTCTCCACTTACTTTTTTCTTTTAAAGACTTGGACTCTGGAGGACTAAACTAGATGAGAGTATAAACTCTGAGAGTACTCGTTTTCCCCTTACCCATAGCTATTGAGATCATATTTTATGAACCCCAAATTAACATAGTCTGACCATAGCAAAGAATGTTGTAACTGATACTGTCTTATAAAATCCAGAAAGTGTGGTTCTTCACCCATTGTGCCTTTCACATAGTTGACCCTCATAAATGTCCTGGCCCTCAAGAGCACCTAGAGGAAGAAACCATAATTAGAATGTGAGGAATCCATACATGGAATAAATGAATGAATCAATTAGACACTATCATTGGCATATATGTATACATATACACACACAAACATACATATATATTTATATAATTTTTGCATCCTGTTCTCTGTGATATATTTGCTATTTGTTCTGTCAATCAAGGTCCCAACAGGAAACAGATGGCCCTCAAATTGGAATAATTCCAGGAGAGCTTAATAAAGCCACTGTTTACAAAAGTGTGGGTGAGATGGAGAGGAACCACAAGGGATATTCATAACAGTAAAAGAGCTGTTACCACTCAGAGGCCCAAAAGGATGAGGGAGGAGGAAGCCGCAACAGGAACCTGGAAAATAGAGCATTTCCTAAGAAGACTGCCTTGACAGGAGAGTGGAATAAGTGCCTTGACATCACCCTGCTCCCTCCCTCAGATCTCCTGCTCATTATTACCATGGACTGAACCCACTGGGAAGCCAGAGGGCACAAGAACCTAGGATGTATTCATCAATGGTCAGGCAGGGAAGATGGATGGAGTGCATGGAAGGTATTAGGGCCACAGCTATGTCTGAGATGCAAGGTTTAACTTTAAAGAGAAAATTACAATGGAAAAACATTATCAGAGGTTGTGTTTCTTGAACCTGTTCCCCACCTAGAATACGACCATCTCCTCTTTCCTGGCTCAGGGTGTTATTCCCCCAGACGTCTTCCTTCTACTTCCCTCTCATCACCTGCAGATGTCTGCTGCACCTTCCTCTTCACTCTCCCCTTGCACTCCTCACATTCTAATGATTGGTTTCCTCCTCTAGGTGTTCTTGAGGGCCAGGACTATCTTTGGTCCTTCCTGTCTCTCCCACACATAGCTTAGCAGCAGCTAGGCACACGGTAGGTGCTCAGACACTGTGCTGAATGAATAAATTTCCCACAAAAAGAAAGCAGGCTTACCATTCCATTTGGTTTTCTAGATTACAGCCCAGAATTAACCGGTCCCCTCTAAGCACTTTCCTTCTCCCTTAGAGGAGTAAGCAAGAGAAGGCCCACAGAAAGAGGTGAGCAAGTACTGGTGAGCCTGCACATCTGGAGTGTGTCAACAGTCGCTGTGGGAAGCAGCGACCAACAGGAAGGTGGGTGGAGGGTGCTCAGACCATGGAGCAATGCCTGGAAAAAGGCAACTCTGTTGATTAGAACTTTGGATACTGCTTAAGTTAACACTCAAATTTTCAGTAGCTCCCCTTCTCTTTCTGGAAGCTCTGACAAAAAGACTCTGAAGCAAACAGCATGTATCCTAATAGGAAGGGCAGAGGCATTGGAGCGGGTGAGCAACTGAAAAAACTCTTTACCAGACTTTTTCTTTATTGTTGCTCAGTTTACTTTTAGTACACTGTGTGTGTTTGTATGTGTGTTTGTATATGCATGTATGTGTATGTGCATATTTGTTTCAGTGCATATGTGTGTGCTTATGTGTGTGTGCCTTTGTGTGTATATGTTTATGTGTTTGTATGGTATATGTGTTTGAGTATGTGTGTGTGTTTGTGCATGTGGTTATGTTCGTGTAATGTGTGTGTTTGTGTATGTGTGTGTTATGTATGTGTTTGTGTGTGTATTAGGTAAACCCACAAACCATAAATATTTGCTGGGTGATCACTGTGTGCAAAGTGACAGGATTCTATTCATTGTGTTGATTTTGTATTGAATAGGTTCTGTTAAAGTAAAAAGATAAACACTGACCTTTGTAATGATCTTTTTTCTGAATAATAAGAATTTGTCTGTTATTTAAAAGAGCTCAGGGGGCTTTTTCTGCTCCCTCCCTTATTTTATCTGAAAGCATGGCCATGACATTGCAAAGGGCTGCTGCTCTCTCCATTTCCTTAAGGAGAAAATAAAGCCCAGGCAGTATGAACTGGTCAGGTTCCCATTATTATATGGGATGGAAGATGGTTCTTCTGACTCTCATTTTTCTTTAGATGTCATTGCCCTTCTAAAATGATGTTAACAGGATTAGTGGAAGGACATTATTTTTAAAAATTGTTTTATTTGTAACACAGTTTGAAATATGAAAGCTGTATATTGACCCAGGGAAATCCTGGGTCCTCTCTAGCAGGCTTCCCGGATTTTTTTTTTTTTTTAGCATAAAGCTTCTCTGAGGGAAATTCCTGAAAAGCCATGAGTTCCAGGACACTACTTTAATTAAGAGCCAGCACAATTACATCTAAAAATTACATTTTAGAAGTTGTTTTAAGAGGTATGGTTGGTCAGGACCCTGCATGTTGGTGGAACCGGGGAGAGGGCAGGATAGCATTGAGCAGCCCCAGTTTAGCATTTTCCCCCCAGGATGGATCCAGACAGTATTTTAAGTTCATTTGGGCAATTACTAAATAGTACTCTATGTTAACTCAGACTTCAAAAAAAGAGGTTGAGTTTTGGAAGTTTAGTCTAAACTTTCTTAATGTAGCTTAGCTTTGGCTAGGACTAGAAAAAATTAGGTTTACAAAAAAAAAAAATCCACCATCAAATTTTCACTTATTTTTGAAAAGTCCTGCAGTAAACTGAAAGAATTGTTGAGTATTACTGCCTAGGGGTAATTGTTGACTATTACTGCCTAGGGGTGTAACTTCTTCTCATCGACATAATTCCAGCTTTCACAAGTGTCATGGCTTAGAATACATTCTAAAAGTGAGATTGATCAGGATATGGAAACCAGACCCTAGAAGTTATCTCTAGGATTCTTATAAAAGCTCTAAGAAAGTCTTCATAATGGTGCAATTTGGGTCTCTAACAGCACCTTTTATCCTTCCCTGATTTTTGACTCCTAATAGGAGACTCCCTACTTTCTGATCCTTCTGCCTGAACTCTGAGGGATGGATGGAAGCAAATTGAAAAGCGTTCCTTTAACGTCTAGTGAGCAAAGGGTCTGGCCTTGTGCATCTTTATAATTGTGTGCCTACAATTCCTCAAATTCCTCATGTGGAAAATGAGGGTGTAAGATAAGAAGAAATTATTCTGTTATATTCATCTCTGTCCCCAGTTCCTATAAATAGGGGTGCTCGGAGAATCTTGGTTCTAATATTTAGTCTTTGACCCCTAACACAGACCTCTTAAAACTTTGTAATTTTGTAAGTGATAGGAACATCTGACACAGGACCCCTAAATCCCTTGGAATTTCCTGGTTGATAGGAGTGTCTTTTGTTCTAATGGGACAACTCTGGGTGGGCTCCTGGATTGGGGCACCCAAGCCATGATTAGAAGGACCAAGCTATGATTACAAAAACCAAACCATGATTAGAAAGACCAAGTCATGGTTAGAAGCTTGGAAATTTCAGACCTTTGCCCCTTTCACTGGAGAAGGAAGAGAGGCTGGAAATGGAGTTAATAATTGATTGTGCTCATGTGAGGAAGCCTCCACAAAAATCCCAAAAGTATGGGTTTTGGAAAGCTTCTGAGTTGGTGAACACATCTACACACCCCAAATCCAAGGGGACAGAAATTTCTATATCTGGGACTCTCCCAGACCTCTCCCTATGCACCTTTTAATCTGGCTGTTCATGTATATCCTTTAAAATATCTTTTGTAATAAATTTGCAATAGAAATTGAACTGCTTTCCTGGATCCTGGAAGACACTCTAGCAAAATATCTAAACTGAGGAGTTGGCCATGGGAACTTCCAATGTGTAACTAAGTTGGACAGAAGTTATAGGTAACCTGGGGACCTACTACTTGTAATTAGCATCTGAAGTGGGGGCATTCTTGTGGAACTGACCCCTTAACCTGTGGGGTCATTTTTAACTTCAGTTAGTGTCATAACTGAATTGAATTGGATACCTGCCTAATGTTGGACAGTTGTTCTATGTAGGATAAACCCCCACCCCCCACATCTGGTTTTCTAAGCATGAATGGAGGAAAACAGTGTATTTTTTTTCTAGAAAGGGGGATACCTGCTCTGCCCACCATGTAGAGTTATTGAAGGAATCAAATAAAATCATGTTTTGGGCAAATAGATAGATATGAGGTATCACTAATTTTGTGAACCAACATGAAGACAAAATTAAAACTAGTGCTCACATTTCCAACAAAAACTCTTGTTCTCTGGTTCACAGTGTATGTATGCAATCCTTTTGGCACATTCTCTCTCAAATTTTCATTGCCTTCCAGGGATATTTGGCCGTGTGCCCTGCAGAGCTTGAAACAGCATGTACTATACATGCAGAGCTTTCTGGAGGTTTAGTTTTAGGCAAAAAAAAAAGAAAAAGATTTTTTGGGAAAAATTTCTTTAAAACAAATATTCATTCACCACGTGTTTATAGAGTGCCTATGGAGTATAAGCTATAAGTAGTTGAAGAGCCATGATTCTCTCTCATCACTCATTCAAGATCTGTAACACAAATCTATATCTCTCTATATAAAAGCCTAATATGCAAATTGTCCCCTTGGGAGTTCGACTGGGACACTGGGAGTTTGCTCGCTTGCTATGACATGTGCTGACCACCAGGGAGTGGTGCAGAACGAAGGAAGGCCCCAGCCAACAACTGGAAGGCCCTGATTGGCCCTGATTGCTGGCCAGGGTCAGGGACCCTACCCGTGCACGAATTTCGTGCATTGGGCCCTCTAGTATAAGATATATAATTATTCTCAGTTAATCAGTCTTATTTTCCTCTAGTATATATATAATTATTCTCAGTTAATCAGTCTTATTTTGTTCAGGTTGCTATAACAAACTATCATAGACTGAGTGGCTTAAACAACAACCATTTATTTCTTACAGTCTAAAGGTTAAGACATCCAAGATCAAGGGGCTGGCAGATTTGGTGTCTGGTGAGAGCCTACTTCTAGGTTCCTAGATTGCCATCTTCCACCTGTGTCCTCACGTGGTGGAAGGGTGAGGAAGCTCTGTGTGGGGCCTCTTTTATAAGGCTACTAATCCCTTTCATGAGGGCTCCACCCTCATGACCTAATCACACCAAAAGCTGTACTTCTCAATACCATCACCTTGGAGATTAGGATTTCAACATATGAATTTTGGAGAGACACAAACATTCAGACTATAGCAATCAGTATGGGCAACCAGTCTTACAGCTTCCATTCCTCATTAGTTTGAGAGTTTATTTTAATTTGAATATTTTCACAATCATTATGTAACTCTAAACTCAAGACCAGCATGTTGAATTACAGCTCTAAAGACTGTATCAAACTTTCCTACGTACTTGGTTCTGACATTTCCATGTGATAAGTGTTGTTTTGTTCTGTGGTTTTCTTGGCTTGGGGCCCTATAAACCTCATTTCTGTCTTTGAAATGGCCTTCCCTAGCTCTGAGGAACAATCACTCATTCCTTTGTAAAACTATATGATTTATGCTCTTCCTTACCCAGAGTTTTCTTCAGTTAACCTTTTCACTAAATATAGCTATTTAATAACTAGCTGTCCTTCCACTTAAGGTTAAATTTTCTATAAATAACACCAGCAGGAAGCAAACATAAAAGAAGGCAGCATGGTATGGCTCTGACCCAGGCAGATGGTCTGAATCTTGCCCCATTTAAAAGCATGCACACTTAGATAGTCTTCATCCCTCAAGGGTTCCTTCTGTAAAATAGGGTCACAGATATCAACAATGAATTCCTATGACCATGTTTCTCAATCTTTCCCACAGGAGTACCCCCTGTCAGGGACCCCATGTCCAGACTTCCTTGACATCTCATGGTTATCCTAAACATTTATATCTGTTCTACATGCAATGTACTCCAATTTGTTCTAATATACAAATCATGTTTTTCCTCCATATCTCTCGCTCCAGAGAGAGAGAGAGAGAGTCTTTGCATACCTCTAGCATATGACAGCATACTTTCAGGAGATACCCATCTTTTATAAGTGTGGTTGTTAAGATGATACTCAGAACTGAAAATATTCAGCAGGTGTGCATCAGTAAGAACATATTGGCTGTTAAAATATTAAGACACCCTTTTATCAATTGGTAAATAACTGCTACTCAAGCCCTTGAGTCGTGTCCATGTCCCACATTACCCCTCTCTTCAGACCCCTGAACTAAAGGGTTAAGACCTATACCCAGGAACCTCCAGGTCGCTTCCTATTCTGAGTACCTTGTGGCCTGTACCATCCAAGCTGTTAAATATTTTGAAAATCATCCCATGTTACATGTAACATATATGATGCTCCTGTCATATGTTATGCACTAAATAAACAGCATGCATTTTCATTCTTATGGTTTTGGAGAATTCAGTCTACTTGGGAGTATATAATTTGAATAGCACAGTAGCCAACATTCCTTCCTCCCTCACTTTGGTACATAGCCTTCCTTCCTTTAGGGAACTGCAGCTTCCCTAGTCTCTGAGGTTTCCAATTGGAACACCCTCCCTCCAGTGGCCCTTGAAATGGGCAGTGATCCCCATTCCCTCATAGAGATGTGCCTGTGACTCAAGATAAGTATGTGACACAAGATGGACTAATTAGAATCTTCCCCTAGAACTCTGGATATGAATGCAGGGACTGAGTCACTCCTTGCTCCCCTTGGAAAGGATTTCTGTGTGTACTGGGGTTTAGAGACACTTCTCTGAAGTCTCAATGAGCTGAAAGGATGTGGTCCCAGAACTTCTTGTGACCTTGACCATATGATGAAGGAGCAGCCTGAGAAGTGATAAACTGACAGAAACAGACAAATGGAAATATAGTGAAAATGAGAGGCCTGGATGATACTGCCTGAATATTAGACCCAATATCCATCCTTTACAACAGTGCTTCTCATATTTGGGTGGGAATCAGCACCACAGGCAGAGCTAACAAGGAATCCAGAGGCCCAGGATTGCTGAAGATGTAAAGGGCTAGGCTGTGTTTCTGCCACATCCTCCTGGTGATTTAGATACACACCCAAGTTCAAGAACTACAGCTTTACAAGCATGAGATCCAATACATCTCCTCCTTTGCTGTAGTTACTTGGGTTTCCTATAAGCAGAGATGAAGAAAAGCACTTACTAGTAGCACTCTATGGTACCATAGGCAGTGAATGAAGCAAACCTCCGATCAAGGCCCCCGTCTCCCCAATCTTGGGTAGTTTAGTGAACTGAGGTTGTTGCTCCTGAGGAATATATCCTCCATGGACTCAGTGCTGGCCAGAGTGAGGTGCTGAAGTGGTTAAGGTAGGAGTGACACCTTCCATCTCCTTGGGCTCCCCTGCATCTATAATTATCTGATGGGCTTTCCCTGCCTTGACTTACCTTCTGAAACTCCAATAAAGTCTATGGTCTGAATGTTCCCCTTGCTCCTGATCACCCTGGTGTCTTTCCTCTGTGGCCCTGCGAAGGGTGCCATGCTTCCTTCTCTGGGACTTGTGAGTGCAATGAATTTTATTTTTTCCTAAACCTCTTTTCTGTCTCCTCTTGGGGCTACACCTCACTGACCATTTCATAAAGTATACAAATCACATGGCCTCTCAATAAAACACCTTGGGATTAGTCCTCAGAAACAGATGAAAAGACAAATTGTTTGCCAACTTTCAGTAACAACACTTCAGTGCATCATCCCTGTCACATTCCATTTAATTAGGTTGTGAAGTACATGATGGTGTGTGAACTACAGAAGCCAATAATCAACATCTCAAACACCTACCCCCCAAAGCTCTCCAGAACTAAAGTATCAGCTGGAACCCTTTCTGTTAGAAGTGACAAAACCCAATAGAATCTATTGCATTTAAAAATAAATCAATGTAGTTAATAAAAAGGAATGTAATCTCTAATTTAGGCTGAAAAGTCCAGAGTTAACTTCAGGCATGGCTGGATTGGGGGCTCAAATGATATCATGGGGACTCTGTATCAGTCCATCTCTTGGCTCTGCCTTCCTTTGTGTGGACTTGTCTCAGCTGTAAGTGACAGCAGCAGCTTCAATCTTCACAGTTGTCTCGGGTTTCAGGATCAGTGGTTCTAGGTGGTGAGACTAGGGGTTCTATTCCTAGAAGTCTAGAGAATCTCTCTCACCAGCCCTGACTGGGTCTCATGACCACTGTGAACCAATTACAGGAAAATAAAGTGGACTGATGGACACCACCCTGGGTCACATGACTATTCTAAACCAATTTCAGGGAAAATTACAGTGGATTGATAAACATTGCTCTGGGTCACATGACCACCCTCCACCAATCACAGGGAAATGCACTGGACTGATGAGCCTAGTCCTCAGTCACTGACCACTCTTGACAGTGGACAGGGGTCTACACAGGGCCTGGAACTGGTTTTATAAGAATCACAATTCATTAAGAGTTGGAAAGGATGATTTTAAAGAGGAAATCAGTACACACTTACTAGACAGAATGAGTGAATGCCAGGCAGCAAAATCAACAGATGGCTACTACAGTTGGATTGTTGTCATTTTATTATAGCTTCGCTGGGAAAAAGCCAATAAGAACAAATTCAGCAAATCACAGACTTGCACAGAAGAGAAGAAACACAAGAATCTAAGGCGTTCAGCCTTTTTTCACTAACTACAACATAGTTTATGCTATCGAAGACAGATGCTTACTTATCAGCCAAAAGTATTCCAAATATCCTTCCATCTGCAGATCATTCCAGGGCTTTGCAATTTTTACTAGTTTATGAGAAAATTGGGGGAAGGGCATTTTAAAATGAAGTAATAAATATGTTTGGAGGAAAGCTAAAGGCCTAAGTTATTTCACCATTCTGGAATTCAGAGCAATAAAAGAGTAAACAGTCTTATTGGCTCAAAGGAGAATCCTTTCATGTATGAAACAACTTCATTTGGGCTACTTTGGCATCTCAAGAGACTTTCTCTGTGGGTGTATTATAAAATAGCTCCTCATGTTTTTATTATATACGGTCTTGTTGGGCCTTGTGAAACAAGGAATTATTTGCTATATTTAGTTGCTGTGTGGTGGGACTTTAAAAAATCATTTATTTGTCTTTTGGTATAGTAATAATTTGCATCCTTTTCACAAATATAATTTTGAAAGAAGTTTTTCTTAGAATTTATTATAACATATAACTTTGAGATAATTGAACTGAAGGCTTCTTTACCCAAATTGCCCATGACAGTGCTACTTCATGGATTCTAAAAGCAGGACAAATTTTTGGAACTGGTCCCTGATGCTGAACATTTGAAGATGATCTTTGATCTCTAGAAATATTTGTTCCCAAACAGTTGAAATCAATTCCCTTACGAGTTGATGGTAATTTAAGTAAAATAAACTTTATGAATTGAAAATGACTTTTTCTTTTCAAATCTTACCAATCATGATAGTGGATTCTCATCACCAACAATGAGATATTGCCAAGGAACTGAACATTTAGAACAAATCATGGAGTGCTCCTCTGATGGATAGTATCAATATTTGAGTTCCATTGCTCCACTCTGATTACAGAGTAGCTTCAGGTATCATTAATGGGACTCATACCCATATGGTTTATTATGGCCCAGAGTATCTCTGATCAGACTAACTTCATAGGTGGAACAAAGTATGCACAGAAAGTGTGCCTGCCTAGAATAGAAGCTGAGTAGGTGATTACTTGCAGTATGTAATTCAAAGGATTTTGGAAGGGATCGTGCCTAAAGATTAAGGACCCACAGAAATAGCCCCATAACAGGCACTCAACAAATATTTAATCAAGGAAAAAATAAATGAAGGAACCAGCATAAAGCCATCTTGTAGATAAAATTTAAAAAGCATCATGTAAACATTCCTCTTAATTTACCTCCCTTACTCCTAGCTGTGCCTATTCATATATTAACCCTATAGCAGTGACAATTGTCATTAAAGAATATCATACTAGGAGAGAACCAAGATGTCGGCATAGGTAAACCCCTGTACTTGCTGCCTCCTACAACCACATCAAAATTACAACTGAAATACATAACAACTATCATCCAGAACCGTGGGAAAGCTGGCTGAGTGGAAGTACTACAACTAGAGAGGTAAAGAAGAAAGTGCATTGAGACTGGTAGGAGGTGTGGCGGCGTGGAATGGGCTGGCACCCAGGTGTGCCGCTTTTTTAATCAGAAGGGAGATACAAGCTCCCGCTTGTTCTGAGCTCTAGTGCTGGGCGAGACTCTGGGGGACCCAGACACATAAGGGGAGAAACTGGACTGTCTGGCATCAGGGCAGGAACGTGGGGGCAGCTTTCTTCCAGATAAAGATTCTCACAATGGTCATTGTACCTGTGCTGGGACCTCCCTGATGCAGGGCTGACTGGCAGCCATTGCTGTTTGCTCCACCCTGGAGATTCCCTGAGACCCTGCCCTACCCAATTTACAACTACACCCAAGCTGTGCACAGTGGCTTTTGCATATGAATGGCCTGTCCTTTCTCAGCCTAAAACCTGTCAAGCTGCAGCTGGGTTAGGGAGCCCCAAAGCTATCAAAAGAAGGCCCAATGATGAACATAGTTGCTAAAATCCTCAACAAAATTCTAGCAAATTGGATTCAGCAATACATTAGAAAGATCATACACCATGACCAAGTGGGATTTATTCCAGGGATGCAAGGATGGTACAATGCCCCCAAATCAATAAATGTTATACATCACATAAACCAAAAGACAAAAAATCACATAATCATATTAATTGATGCAGAAAAAGCATTTGACAAAATCCAACACCCTTTCTTGATAAAAGCTCTCAGCAAAATGGGAATAGAGTGATCATACCTCAACATAATAAAAGGCCTATATGACAAACCTACAGCCAACATCATACTCAATGGGCAAAAACTAAACCCATTTCCCCTAAGAACAGGAACAAGACAAAGATGCCCACTCTCACCACTCCTGTTCGACATAGTACTGGAAGTACTAGCCATAGTGATCAGATAAGAAGAAGAAATAAAAGCATCCAAATTGGAAAAGAAGTAAAACTGTCCTTATTTGCAGATGACATGATACTGTACATAGAGAACCCCAAAGATTCCATCAAAAAACTGCTAGACCTAATAAATGAATTTGGTAATGTAGCAGGATACAAAATTAATACCCAGAAATCTATGGCCTTTTTATACACCAATAATGAACTCCAGAAAGAGAAATGAAAAAAACAATCCTATTTACCATTACACCAAAAAAATTAAGATACCTAGGAATAAACTTAACCAAGGACATAAAAGCCCTGTACTCGGAAAACTACAGGACATTGAAAAAAGAGATAGAGGAAGACATAAACAAATGGAAGAACATACCATGTTCATGGATTAGTAGAATCAACATCATTAAAATGTCCATA
>NW_005370156.1:688180-701564 GCF_000412655.1 Myotis brandtii
GGTAAAGATAAAAAATTATGAACAACAAAGTGACAACAAATACATATCTATCAACAAGTGAATCTAAAAATCAAATGAATAAAAAATCTGATGAACAGAATAAACTGGTGAATGTAATAGAATCAGGAGCATAGAAATGGAGTGGACTGACAATTCTTGGGGGGAGGAGGGTGTGAGGGGGTGCGGGAAGAGATTGGACAAAAATCTTATATGCTTGTATGCAGTACCTATTGACGTAAACAGTGGGGTGGTGAGGGCCTGAGGTCGGGTGGGAACTGGGTGGAGGGGAGCTATGGGGGAAAAAGGAGGGCCATCTGTAATAAACTGAACAATAAAGATTTAAAAAAGAAAAAAAAGAATATCATACTAGAATTCAGAGAATATGTTTACCCATCTTCCTAGAGATAAAAATAATTGTATAGCACTAGTCTGGTTTGTCTGGCCCACAAGCCCAGTGTGGCCCTTGTAAGTTAGTGTTACTGCTTTTACTTCTGCTCGGCCCCTTCCATCTCCTTCCATATGCCCGTTAACTCCCGCAAGTGCCTCCACGAGGAGATCCACAAGGACCTGCTGGTAACCAGCGCATAAGAGATCACCGACCTGTGTGGGGGTGCTTGCAGCCTGTGCACCCATGTCAAGATTACAGATTCTTGCCCTAACTGGTTTGGCTCAGTGGATAGAGTGTTGACCTGTGGACTGAGGGGTCCTGGGTTCGATTCCAGTCAAGGGCATGTACCTTGGTTGCGGGCACATCCCCAGTAGGGGGTGTGCAAGAGGCAGCTGATTGATGGTTCTCTCTCATCAATGTTTCTAACTCTCTATCCCTCCCCCTTCCTCTCTGTAAAAATCAATAAAAATATATTTAAAAAAAAAGATTACAGATTCTGCCAGCCATATTCTGTACTCCAAGGAGGATGCAAACAAGGGGAAATTTGCCATTATCACTGAAGATTATAACATGTTCAAAGTGTGTTTTAAGAGCAAGGGAACAAGGCGGATACCTGACCAATTCATGATCCTAGACATGAAGCATGGTGTGGAGGTGAAAAAATTATGAAATGATCACAAAAGTTGAGAAGTTCAAACCTTTAGAAGTGGAGATAGGAAACCTAGAAGACCTTTCAGAATCTATCGTTAATGATTTTGCCTACATGAAGGAGTGAGAGGAGGACATGCGTGTTACCAGAGCATCAACAAATACTTGGGTCCTGTACTTCAGCATCTTTTCAAAGCCTCGTTGGACTAGCCACTTGGCAGGTCTTCTGCCTTGAGCACTTCTTTAAGACCAAGAAATTGGTTGAGTAAAAATGCCTACTCCCCTCCCACCTTGTATCTCAGCCAGCAGAACATCACTGGGAGGGGCCTGGCCTGAGGCATTCTACCAACACCACCTTCAAGGCACATTGAAACTTTCTTGTCAGAACTTTCTCGGTGTGGGAGGACATGGGTTATCACCTAAACCCAACAAATCAATGAGGGACCTCTTTTCAACTTGATAGTATTTGGACTGGTTTTGCAACAATAGGACGATTATTAGAGTTACCTATGACAAAAAATAGGGGCTATCTAGGTAATGCCAGAGCCAATATTTGATCACAAGATTTCCTCTTGTCATCTGCTTGAAGCATGCTTTCTTTCCTTTTCCCACTTGCTCACCAGCTTGGGCTTCCATTCTAGTTCCTTTACCAGGATTTGTATGACCACGTGGAACTTGTTTCATTCTCATTGTCCTCTTTAGATTTTCATGTGAAAATACCCTTAGCTTTATCTTAACACTTAACTGAAATGTTTAGGTAGCTTCTGGTGGTATCCTTTCATAATTTTACTAGAGACCCAATGCAGGAAGATTCGTGCAAGAATAGGCCTTCCTTCTCCTGGCTGCTGGCACTGGCTTCCCTCCTGCACCCGGAACCCGGGCCTTCGCTCTAGGCCGGAGCTGCCTTCTGCCTTCGCTCCAGCCCTGCCACCCTCCTGCAGCTCCCTCCACCTCCCACCTCCCCATCATAGCAAACGTCCCGCCCCACCCTGGCGGCTCCGTGCCTGTGCATGTGCATGCTGCCCAGAGGCCTGGAGCAGCCAGGGTGGGGCGGAACGCCTGCGTCATCGCCCAGAGGCCCGGAGTGTCCCGGCTCGGCCACCACCATCTTTGTCACGTCAATTTGCATATTCCCTCCTTATTGGCTGTGGGTATCACCATCTTTGTTACGAAGTGATGGTCAATTTACATATTTCATCTTTATTAGATAGGTTGTCTTTAAAAAGATGATAAATGAGACACCTCTTAGAAATGAGCTTTGAACTATAGATAACTCTTTTTTTAAAAAAAAAATATATTTTATTGATTTTTTACAGAGAGGAAGGGAGAGGGATAGAGAGTTAGAAACATCGATGAGAGAGAAACATCGATCAGCTGCCTCCTGCACACTCCCCACTGAGGATGTGCCCGCAACCAAGGTACATGCCCTTGACCAGAATCGAACCTGGGACCCTTCAGTCCGCAGTCCGATGCTCTATCCACTGAGCCAAACCAGTTAGGGCTATAGATAACTCTTTAAAAGAAAATTTAATTTGAGATAATTAAAATATTTTTGCTCAATGCTTGAACTTTTTCTTCTGGTGCAGTGATGGCGAACCTTTTGAGCTCAGCATGTTAGCATTTTGAAAAACCCTAACTTAACTCTGGTGCCGTATCACATAGAGAAATTTTTTGATATTTGCAACCATAGTAAAACAAAGACATATTTTTTATATTTATTTTATATATTTAAATGCCATTTAACAAAGAAAAATCAACCAAAAAAATGAGTTCACATGTCACCTCTGACATGCGTGTCATAGGTTTGCCATCACTGTTCTAGTGTATTTATGTGTATTTTGTTTTATGCAATTTCATTACATGTGTAGATTCATGTGACCACCATGGCAAAATGCAGAACAGTTCCATCACTCAGATCTCTGTGCTACCCTTTTAAAGCCACAGCCATATCCCCTCCTTCTCCTGAGCCCCAACCTCTGGCAACCACTAATTTGTTCTGTCTTTCTAATTTTATCATTTCAAGAATGTTATATAAATAGAATCATATAGTATGTAAACTTTTGAGATTAACATTTTTTTCACTCAGCATAATTTCCTTCAAATTCATCCAAATTGTGGCATGTATCAATAATTTGTTCCTTTTTATTGATCAGTAGTATTTCATGGTATGGATGAACCACAGTTTGTTTAATCATTCACCCACTGAAGGACATTGGGGTTTTCAGTTTTTGGCTGTTACTAATAAAGCTGCTGAAAATATTAAAATAAAATATTTTATTAAATATTATTTTAATTAATATTAAAATAAATATTGTGAACAGTGATAGACTTTTCAAAAGTACATGAAATCAGGTCTTTGAATAATAAAAGCTAAAATATAATTATATTGTGTTGTATCATACTGGCAGAATTTCTGTCTTATGGAGAAACCCATCACCACCATGTCTAAGTAACTGAAGGCCCCAAACGTATTAATCACAGAGGTCTCTAAGTTGTACTACTCATGGGAAGCATTTATGGACACAACCATGTTTGTGGCACCCTGCAGTTTGTAACCCAGTGCCCCCATAGTTATTCTACTCAACATTTATTGTTGCATTTGTTGCTTCTCCAAAGTCTCAGTTTTTAAATGGGCTTGGTCTAATTATTTTCAGATCTTGATCTCATTTTAATTAGTAGATCTGCAAAAGTTTGCTCTAAATGAATGCATTTCTTTCTTTCTTTCTCTCTCTCTCTCTCTCTCTCTCTCTCTCTCTCTCTCTCTCGACTGGAACTCAGGAAGAAGAGGAATCCAAAGAAGAACCTAGATGCCTTCAGTTGGAACAGAAGATGACATCAGGTAGAGTACATTCCATGTGACACATTCTTTCCTGGGCTGCTTTTGCTGACAGCAGGGCGCACAGTTCCAGATTGCAACGGAAAATCTGTATGTTCTGAGTGATTGGAAACATGACTAGAAATGTCACTTGTGATGAATTCCAGGCATGATATCTGGACAATCTGGTCATGATGCAGAAAATAGCTTCTCTCCTTCCTTCTCTTATTGATTACAGTTGTTTTTTTAAATCCTCACCCTAGAATATTTTTCCATTGATTTTTTTTGAGAGAGTAGAAGAGAGAGAGAGAGAAGGGGAGAGAGAGAAAAAGAAACATTGATGTGAGAGAGACACATCCATTGGTTGCCTCCCACTTGCACCCTGACCATAGCCAGGGATTGAACCTGTAACTGAGGTACGTGCCCTTGGCTGGGAATTGAACCCATGACTCTTCAGTCCACAGGCTAATGTTCTAACCACTGAGAAACCCAGCCAGGGCTGATTATAGTTTTTGATGAATAAATACTTGCAATGAAGTACATAATAATTATGATGAAAAAAATTCAAGTTCAGTAATACTAACATAAGTAGTTACTGAAAAGTTTATGCTTATCTTGAAAAATGTTATTTAGATGCATTTGCTGTTGTTTTTTTATGTTAGTGTATAGTTAAATATGCAAATTTGCTAAAGATATTTACCCCATAATAGGACTTTCTATGAGATAATGTGGAAAGAAGCAAATGATGGTTTCTAACTATGAACAGTTCTGATACTGGGATGTAATTGTCATAAAAATACATTAGTTGAGTGGAACTAATAAGAATGAAAACTAAATCTTAATACTCTCAGCTTCTATTTTCCAGTGGCTTTTTGTTTGTTTTATATAATTAGAGGTTAGGAGTGGACTCCAGATGTGTTTGCTGCTGGCAGAGGCTCATGTTCTTGTAATTTAATGGAAATCAGGGAGCAGAATTAAGAAAATGGAAATGGTAATGAAAAGAATATGTAGAGGGGACTCTTCCCCCTCCCTACATGGGAGTCTGTACTTGTTCTTCAATAAATCTCCACCTTTGCTATACCAAAAAAAAAAAAGAATATGTAGAGTGAAGGAGGAAAGATGGGACCCTGCTCTGATAGAGATGGAAGAGAGAGAATTAGCAATTAACCAGCTCAACCAGCTCCCTTTATTCCCAGGGTCTACCCCCACCAATAACAAAAATTGCCTCTTTCTAGGACACTCCCCCCTTGCAGGTCCTTGCATGGCTGGCTGACTCCTTCTCATCAACCAGGTCTCAGCTGAAAGGTCCAGTGCTGCAGGCCACTGTCTCATTCCTCCCAAGCACTCTCCATCCCATTGCCCATTTTTATTTTGTTCATAGCACCCATTATGACCCAAAATAATCTTTCTGTTGATTGGTTTACCATCTTAATGTCCCCAAGAGAGTAAGATCTTAGCTACTTTAATGTTATTTCCAGCACAGTGGACAGTGCCTGCCACACAGTAATCAGTCAGAAAATTCTTACTGAGGCCTCATGTCCCCTATGTGAGAGGCCTTCTTTTTCTCTCTGTAACTGAGATGTGGGTGGGCTGGGTTTGATGCGAGCCAAATCCATTCCTATTTTGGATTTCTGGGGTATAAAGAAAATAAGACATGATGCTTGCCCTCTAGAAAACAAATCATGTCTAAGAGACAGATGCAGTTAGAACATGAAAAATAATGTAAAAAGGTTAAAACAAGTAAAGTGCTACTGGGAGCACTGAGGAAGGGGCAACTAAATTTGTGTTGGGGAAGTAGAATCTAAGAAGTCTCCTGGGCTAGATGATTCTTGTACTGAATATGGGAGTTGAAAGGAGGTATTGAAAACAGAGTTGGAGTTTGTTGTTATACCCCTGAAAATATCCTGAGTGCCACTTTTGATTTTTATTTCCCCAGCTAGAGAAGAAGGCTGGAATGATGGTCATTGCTGACTCAATACAAATTTGGCCAACCAAAAAACTTTGTTTCTTAGCTGCTGTTATAAGCAATATTCTTTGCTCTCTTGGCATAGTGTTCACTGTATTTTGAGGACATTTGTTCATATCCAAAGCCTTGATTACCCTGTATGTCGTGTAAACACCACTACTCATCAAGGCTTTTCTAAGACCAGTTGACTCCCATGAGTTCTGCTGTGACATCTCAGGATGAGAAATCAGATATTCCATTTTCAAATGTCCACTAGAGTTCCTAGATCATTAGGGTCTTGGTGTATTTTACCAGAAGTCTAGTGTAATGTTAAAAATTTCTCTCACCAAATACATTTAGAATCAGAGATCTCCATGAAACATCATTCTGCAGAACAGGAGGGACACATTTAGTTAGAAATCTAAATCTCAGGTTTTTTTGTTACCAGATTATATGGTTTCAGATTTTTGGATTGTAAATAAATGAATAATTTCTCTGTTTTCTTCAATCAACAACACTGCCCAATAACCCTATTCTCTAAGTGCCCCATGATTCTCCCACCTTGGTCACCAGTGAAACGTCTCCTTAGTCTAAGGCAAGTTCACTGGTTTCACAGGCAAAGAAAATCTAGGCCCCTCAAAAGAAAGACTTCAAGCAGAAAATGCAAAGTTTCTCACTATTTCTAAAAATAGAAAATAATGTTTGGGGGCCACTGACTTTGGGGCTTGCTGTAGAGTTTGTCTTCTTTATTCAGGATTTACTCCAAATGTGTATTTTTATACTGTGGCTTTAGTGTTTGCATCTTAGTTTTAGTCCATTCAATTCAAATCTACTGTTCTTAGCCATTATTTGAAATCCTATTAGGTATAAATTGTGTCTGCTAGACTAAACTATGTTTACTGAAATATGTTAACTAAAATATGTTTACTGAATGTCTGCTATATGCTAGCTAGATACTGTGCTAGGAAGTATGCTATATTTAGGATGGAAAATAGAACAGACATGACTCCATGCTTCGTGGAACTTGTGGGAAAAGGATAAATGCAGCCATTACACATATGAAAAGAAAATGTAAATTATAGAGAAATTTTAGCCTTTAAACAAATAAACTATAAGTTACAGATAAGGCAGGGTTCTGCAGAAGTCTTGTCTTCACAGAGCTTATTGTTAAATACAGCCTATAAAACATGGACACAGGAAGCTAAGGCAAAAGGTAGGATACAGTACGGGCTAAAACAGAGACATGAGGAGGGATGGGAGTGCTAAAAAGGTGGGAGAAATTCCATTTGGAGGATCCAGGAAGTTATCCAAGAGATTGTGGCATATGAGCCTACTCTTGAAGGATAGATATGAAATCCGTTTGTGAAGAGAAACACATTAGCCAAGGCATTTATAAAATGAAAACCACATTTAATCCAAAGTGATATCTATTTGGAGTTCAGCCCATTTTTTGGTTGGTGACTTAATTCTTAGGCATCTGTCACTTTTCCTGAGGTCTATAATTTACAATTGCAGGGCCCACCCAGGAGGTAATGGCAGGTTGATTAGGAGTGTTTAAACTTTGCCACCCCCATTACCCGTTTTTTGCTCTCTAATAATTCAGTGTCTGTATACATTTGAGTTTTTTGGGGGTTTTTTGTAAGTGGCCTGCCTGTAATAGACAGAAGCCTAATGCCTACTTAGGATCAGATGGCATTTGTTCCTGACTTCATGGACATATTAACTGAGTGGATAGGGTAGCCCACTTATAATAAGTCCTTTTTAATGTGATACCGCGTGGGTCAGCTGGTGCTCCATTTCAGCAAGACCAGTGTGGGGCAGCTTCATCAGATGCCTGCAGCCTGCCCGCTCCGTGCTCTGCCCCTCCTCAGTGGGATTCCTTCCTCACTACCTTAGGTCCCAAGTCTCTTTACCATCAGAAAGATATGCAATCAGTTCCTATTAATTAACAACATTGTGTTGCTTCTTCTTCAGCCTATTGGCATTGAAAGTTGTAAATCCACCAATGGAATGAAAACACTTGGTGGCTGCTAGGAGTTTGAAACATCAGCAAACAGGTAAAGAAGGGGAGGGGCACTTCTGGCTACAGTCACAATGCATGCTTAGCCACTTTCTTGACCTTAGCCTAGGAAGGCCTTGAATCATGGGGGCACTTAATGAAGGTCCCATAAGACTGCTTGTTCCTTAGAAGCTGTGTCTGTTTACAAGTGATGTTATATCCTTTATTGACAGGTGCTATTTTAAAGATGCAGTACATCTGATATAGCATTCAATGTAAAAATAAAGAAAAAACTGAACCTGGGCTATGCACAAGGTAAGGGAAGGATGAGGTAATGCATCCATGAAAAATGATGATATAAGTGAAGGTATCATGGAGGAAAAACATCTGTACTTTAGAGTTCCTTTGATGTGACTGTGACATTGTATAATAGAGAAAAAGCAAAGACACTTTAATAGTAACAAGGGAGAGAGTATAATTCCAAACAGAGAGAACGGTACATCAGGGAGAAGGCACAATTTGCAGCCTGATAATGTAACCCTCTGAAAGTAAACCGGGTATTGGTAGCTAAGGACAGGGGAAGAAACTAGTTAACATGTCCTCACTTGGGTTTGTGCCTCATTTCTCAGCAACTGCTATATCAAAGTTGTAAGACTCGTTGGTCTTCAAAGTTCTCATCTCCACCTCCCCTCAGGTCTTTCTTTCCTTTTTGCCTTTCCATGGAATGTGTTCCTTTTTCAGACCCGTTCTCATCCCCACCTCCCCTCAGGTCTTTCTTTCTTTTATTTTTGCCTTTCCATGGAATGTGTTCCTTTTTCAGACCCCTCTATGGTTGCTCTGACCTTTTATTTTAGAGAAGAAGTTTTATGATGAGTCTTCATTTTATTTCTTTCTACTCCACTGAAAGGCCCTTGGAACAAGCACACATACATACAATAGCTTATGGAAGGTATCATTATTGAGTGAGATTAAAATTGAACATTACTTTTTCAGTACAAACACTGAGGTTTATAGCTGACATAAAGAAAATACAGATCTTGCCCATATATTAGCCAAGATGAATAGACATGATGTAGTACCAGTTTCCTAGAGAGAGATGGAGATTGAAAATCCATCTTAATTTGTTCACTTACACCCCTGTGAAGAGGAAGACCAATGAATGGGCCAGTTATGCTTTCTGGAGAAAATTCTTTTAAAAACTTAATTACATCCTTGCTGGTGGCTATGGTTGGTTTGTTTGTTTTCAAGTAAAAAGGTTTTTTTAAAATGTTGGCTTGATCTTGCCATTTTTCTTGCCCATGCATTGCTTTAGAAGCAGGCCAAGTAATTTTGAATGCTGAAACAACTTTTAATGTGTTGAACATTCAAGAAGACCTTGCAGAATCCTTACTATCTTTTGGGTTGCACTCAACTTGTGCTGTCAAGACCCCAAGATTGCAACACTTTGATCAAAAGAGGAGAGAATCCTATAAGTTGAAGCCATTTCATGACAGTGAAGAAGTTTCATCAGATTATGCCCTTTTGGCTAAAGGTCACCTAGCATTGATCAGGGCCCAGCACGCTTTCAGGGTTGGCTGTTTGTGTCATCTGATTTTAGTCAAGTTTTCATTTCCTGTGGTTTGTAGCTTTCTCAAGTGTGAAGTAATGAACCTCAGATGGTTAAAATTCTTCAACTGAAAATAAATGCAATGAGGAAAAAAATACATGCATTTCTGTAACCTTTGTGGGGAAGTAAGACCAGGGTTCCAATGAACAGCTGCTTCTTACTGTGTGTGAGGCCAGCCCTCTGAACTAAGAGTTCAGACTTTCTGGCTCAGAGTCTTGGGAGATGAATTTCTCTGATAATTCAGACAAAAGAAGTGTCTGCTTTTACTTTAAAGTCCTAGAAAAGTCAAAATGAGGTTTCTGCCCCCAAACAACTATATTTCAGTTGCACCCCACTTTAATTGTGCAAAAAATAAAAGTTATCTTCTTTAGCAATTTTTCCGAGGCTCTGGCCAAAGAATGAATAGAAAACTGTTCAAGTAGGAAAGTGAGAAACAGAAGGGTAGTGTACTTCTGTTTTTCTTAAATTGCCTTTTTTCCATTCTCTTAACCTTTTGGAACAGACAGTGTGAGTGTTCTGGGAGGTCTTCTACTAGAGACAGCATTACTAGGGTTGTAGATGACTAAATTTCTGTGTGAGATGTTTGGTCTGTATGGCTCACATCCCCACCTGCTCTCAGCCTTTCCTGACCACTTTGAGCGGAACTGCAACCTTGCCTTCATCTCTTACCTCCTTGCTCCGCCTGGCTTGTCTGAAAACAACTTGCTAGGCTCTGACACACCATCTCCTTGACTTGCTCTTTGTGTGTCTTCCCCTGTAGACATGTAAGCTCCATGAAGGCCGGAATGTTTGAGCCTTTTATGTGTTGCTGCAAACAGAATGAATGCCTAAAACAGCCTGACATGGTGGGTGCTCAATAAATGTTTGTTAGATGAATGCTTGCACTTTTAACTTTTGCTAAAGCAATTAGATCAATCAGAAACTGAACACTGTCTTCTATTTGTTCCCCACTCCCCCAGCTCATAGCGCAATGCCTGAAAAATGAAAAAACTCAGAATAAATGGTTGTTTCAATAAAGTATGCGTGCATGCATGAATGATTGAGTCTGGTTTACAACATAACTTTTGATATAAAAACTGTTGTTTGGTTGAGGATTTAATAAATAGGAAGTGAAGCAGGCTAATCCATAGGGTATTCAAAGATGCGGTAGACACAGTCTTGTCCTCAAAGCACTAAATGTATTTCCTGTATCTTGAGTTTTTTCTTTTTTCCGTTCATTTACCACTAGAACAGACAGTTTGAGGTTTTCCTGGGAGGCCTTTTATTAGAGAAATGCTAGTGGGGTTGTAGATGACTTTCAGTAAAGTTCTGATCCCTAAATCCTTTATGAGACTTAGCTATTATAATTTTATTTTAGTTGAAGGAACCCCACTATTTTCTCTCTACTTCAAATGATACTGATTGGAGGTTTACTGTCATATGCATTCTTCCCAAAGAAGGAAGGCAGCAACATACTTGATTCATGAGGTTAACCAAAGGAACACAGACCTGTAAAAGTGACATATTCTCTATTTTAAGAACAAAGACATCACTGGACAGGAGGAGATGATGGGCTCTAACACTTTAACTTATATTTATACAGAAGATGTTTTTAGAAATTAGTTGAAGATTCTGAAGTATCAGCACAAGTAGAAAAAAGTCTTTCTTTTGGGAGGCCTAGATTTTCTTCATCTGTGAAATCAGTGAACTTGCTTTAGAATCTAAGGAAATGGTTCACTCATGACCAAAGTGGGAAAATGTGTGGGGTGAGGGTGTTGTCTGCCTTAGGCAGGAGAAGGAGCAAGGCCATGCTTCTGGACTGAGGTGAAGGGAGACTTCCTGACCTGCCCATTAAAATGCATCAGCCTGCTCCCAGCTCACTGCCATTTTGCACTGAGAAGGTGTCAGGCTAATGAAATCTGCTTTTCACATTCTCAGTGCTTTCATAGGCAAACTCTATTAAGTGATATTACCACCCATGGCTCTGAACCACAGCATCCACCCTCCCCAGAGTCACCAGAAATCAGTCTCTGCTTTTTCTCCTCTCTTCTTGGGTGGAGAGCTAATCATGTCCAGATTTTTTTTTTAATTCAACAGACCACTTATTGTTCATAAATAGGAAGACATGAATACAAATAAAAATGAGAGTTTGGATTAGTCCTCTTTGTTCAAGTACACTTGATGCCTGGTTGATCAACTGGGTATCTGTGCCTTGAAGAGGAGTTGAAATGTACCCACACAGCAAATGTTTAGTTATGATATTGTGCCCAAACCCCAATGGGACACCTCAGTAGTTTTATCACCTACTATTCTCTATCTAATTCTATGTCCTCTTAGCATGGTGGAAATGGAGGAATGAAACTTTCTAGAAGTGTATCCAGGTCATAAAGTGAATCAGTTACCAGGAATGAAATTTTCAGTGTGGTAATATTTGGAGCAGAATTACCTTATTTCTATGCTATTTCGTTTTATTTTCTTGTTTGTTTAAAATTTGTCATTGGGCCTTTGTAAGAATCCCTTAGGGGAGAAAGAATTGGGAAGGTGACATTAATATACAAAGCAGCAGTGATTGAAGTAGCACATCTATGAAATGACTCCAACTGTAAAGCGATGGTCTTTAAATGTTTCCATCCTGGAGGCATCTCTCTACCCACTACTCACTTCTCACTTCCTTTCTCCTAATGTGAATAAAAAGGTGGAACTTGTGTTGCATGCTATGCACTCAGGTGCCCAACCAGCTCTGTTCTTACAGTGTACCTTTCCTCTCATTTGCAGGATATGGAGAGTGGAAATCGCTGTCTAGAAATTTCAGATGACTATTGTCACAGGTGCTTTTAGGGGAAAGAATGTGAAGTTTTTAAATCTCAAAGATTGTTGTTGTTGCTATTTATCCATGTTTTCCTGCAAGCATTTAAATGAAGTGTCATTTTTAGTCCCAGTGGTTTCTGAAGTCAGCTTCTTCATTTCTCTGCACTCCCCACACTGCAGTTCAACTTGGCTTCATGGCAACCATACCTTACTATACACTTAGAGCAGCGGTTCTCAACCTGTGGGTCGAGACACCTTTGGGGGTCGAATGACCCTTTCACAGGGGTCGCCTAAGACCATCAGAAAACACATATATAATTACATATTGTTTTTGTGATTAATCATTATGCTTTAATTATGTTCAATTTGTAACAATGAAAATACATCCTGCATATCAGATATTTACATTATGATTCATAACAGTAGCAAAATTACAGTTATGAAGTAGCAACGAAAATAATTTTATGGTTGGGGGTCACCACAACATGAGGAACTGTATTAAAGGGTCGCGGCATTAGGAAGCTTGAGAACCACTGCCTTAGAGGCTCCTGAGGGATCAGCCACTGCTCCAGAATTTGCACATAGGAGGGCACAGGCTTAAGCAATATGGTTGAAATGACAGTAAGGGACTTGTCCTAAAGTTATTTTCCAACCTTTCAACACTTCACATAATATTGAGAAAATGTCATTGTCTATCAAAGACAGGGGATGCAGGACGGATGAAGTTGGGAGGGTGCAGACAACACTCAGTGCCCCACCCTCTCACCACACCCCCCTCCCCCCGCCTTTCACTTCAGTGCACACTGGCCCCACTTCCAACACCTGCAAGTCTGTCTAAGGCATTTTCTTCCAGAAGCTGTAGCCCTTACCAGTAGCCCTCAAGTAACCACTGATGGGACTTGGCGAATATACCCTGCTCACTGGCCTCTTAGGAAGAACAGCTGTGGAGCACAAGATGCACGGGCTCCCCACGTTGTCCCAGCATGTTTAGGCCCCAGTCACCCACACAAGTAGCTGGATGGACAAAGCCCTGTGCCGGCTGTTCTCCTTCTTGTCTCACCACCTTTTTCCCCTCCTGGTGTTCCCTTTACTTCCACATAAATTGCTTCTGAGGGAACCCAAACTAAGAGAGGGTCCCTTGGCACAGTCACTGCATTGAACACACCATAACGTATTTAAAAGCATCCGTATCCTGA
>NW_005370156.1:701599-703107 GCF_000412655.1 Myotis brandtii
GCCAAAAAAACCCCAAAGACCTCTAAATGCAAAATAGCTGCTTTGATTACCACTACATTAACTGGTGAAAATTGTGGCAGTCTTAAGCTTCCTTAAATTCTCTGACCTTTTCTGTATGTCTTATGTGTTCTGTCCTTACTTGCCCATTGGGGGATATTTAATGTAGGAAGGGGTTTTTTCCGTCTTGAAGTTAACTATCACACAAAACATATTTGTTTAGATACTGCCATATATCGACTCAATTGGAGCATGCTTGAATTGAGTTTAAGAGTGGATTTGCAGAGAACCAAGATGGCGGCATAAGGTATATACCTGTACGTGCTGCCCCCCACAACCACATTAAAACTACAACTGAAAGACAAAACGGCTATCATCCAGAACCACGGGAAAGCTGGCTGAGTGGAAGTTCTACAACTAGAAGGAAAGAAAAAAGCGCATTTAGACTCAGTAGGAGGTGTGGCGACACCAAGAGCAGAGGTACACCAAGAGCTCGAAACGGCTACAACTGGGTGCGCAGTTTTTTTCAATCGGAAGGGAGATACAAGCTCCCAACTGCACTGAACTCATTTCCGTAAGACTCTGGGGACCAGACTCCTACGGGGAGAAACTGGGCTGTCTGGCATCGGGTCAGTAAGCGAGGTTGGCTTTCTTGCAGAGCTGCTTGCAGGGATCATTGTTACTGTGGGGGCACGGGACAGGGCGACGTGGAGACTCGGAGACACAGAGACGCTGAGACTCGTAGACCCGGAGACGCGGAAACGGCTGAAGGACAGCCTTTGCTGTTTGCTCCGCCCTGGTGATTCTCTGAGACCCCACCCCACCCAATTTACAACCCCACCCAAGCTGTGCACAGCGGTGCAAATGAATCATCTGTCCGCCCACAGCCTAACCTAACAAACTGCAGCTGGGTCAGAGAGCTCCAAAAGTCCCAAACCCCAAACAAAGAGGAGAAATCTGTAGATCTCGCTATAGCTCTGGCTGGGTGGACTCACACAGCAGCTGACTTTGCACCTCCTTGGAGATCCAGGAGCCAGTGTACCCAGTGGTCAGATACCATATTTCAGCTCCTCACATCCATAAGTGACACACTCAAGAGGCAGACTCAGTGAGCACCAAAGCCCCACTGAAGCAAGTCCTGCCCCATAAGGGTGTCTCCTGCACAGCAGTTCTTCCACTATAGACACAGCAGGCCCGCGCAGTCAATTGCCTGGAGGTCATTTCCTCTCAGGGGTACCAACAGCAATCAAGGCTTAACTACAACAAGACTGTGCACCCAGCCCACAAAGAGGTACACCAAGAGTGTCCATGTCAGGTGATTGGGGAGGCTGAACCACTGGGCCCAATAGGACACCTACTACACAAAGCCACTCTATCAAAACAGGGAAGCAGCCAAAATGTGGACACAAAGAAACAGATCACAAATGAAAGAAAAGGAGGAAAGCAAACTACTGGATATAGAGTTCAAAACCACAGTTATAAGGTTACTCAAGAATCTTCTACAAACCTCC
>NW_005370156.1:703976-708620 GCF_000412655.1 Myotis brandtii
AAAATCTTCCACCTATGGATGAGGATAGTGGGAGGGGTAAGGGCAGAGGGGTGGGGTGGGACTGGGTGGAGGAGAGCTATGAGGGTAAAAAAAAAATCTGTAATAATCTGAACAATAAAGATTTATTTTAAAAAAAGATGAAATATTACATTTGTGACAAGGTGGATGGATCTTGAGAGTATTATGTTAAGTGAAATACTGGTAAGTCAGACAGAAAAGGACTGACAACATTGGATTTTACTCATGTAGAATATAAAACAAAAAATAACATGAACAAAACAAAAACAAACTCATAGATACAGACAATAGAATGGTAGTTACCAGAAGGGGAGGGGAGAGGGTGAAGTGGGTCAAATATATGGTAAGGGAAAGAAACCAGACTTTGGGTGGTGAGCATGAAATAGAGTACATAGATGTCAAATTATAATGTACACCGGAAATTTATATAATAATATTAACCAATATCACCTAATAAATTTAATAATTGAAAAAGAAAAAAAAAGAGTGGATTTGCATAATAAAATCACTTATTCTTGAGTCCCAATGTGGGCCTGAATGTTCAACTTAATTTCTGATTGGGTCTGTGTGCACTTGAATACTCATTTATCCTGTTTTGCGCCTGATTTTTAAAACAGCTTAGGAAAGAACACCTCAGGTTCCTTATTCTTCATCAAAGAGAGATAATGAGAGAAAGAGTAAATAAAATACAATAGTAAAATGTTAATGAAGACCATTCTCTAACAAGTTATGTCTTGAGGGGTCTTTCTCTTCCACACAGATATTTAGACACAATGAGTAATTTTGAAAACCTGAAAGGTGATTTTAACTGCTTATGACTAATATTATGAACAGGGCAAACTCTGCTTATAGATGTGTTTTGTTTGGCCTATAATTCTTAAAATTTAAAAAACTTGTTTGCCAATGTTTAAAAACTGGAACATTTCCTGTAAAAATCTAGGTTCCAATTTCTCTTGAATAATTGTAAGAACTGGCCAGCCCAGACCTGCATTTTTAAATAGTAAAAAAAAAAAAAATTTTTTTAAATCAGCTGGCATTGCATTCTTTTGAAGCTGCTTTCCATCCTGCCTGTGGTCTGAAGAGCAGTAAGATTGTGTAGGGGCCATTGCTATGGAAACCAGGGAGGAAATGCTAACATCAAGCTGGGAGCACATACCTTGGCCAGTGAACTTTAAACAATTCCCCAGAGCTCCTGCAGTTACCTTTTCTTCTGTGTAAGAGGTCAATGCTGTACTATTCAGAGGCCTCTCATTATTTCAGTAATGGAGGATTACAAACATTTTGCAATTAGGAAGGGTACCACCAGGAAACAGAATCACTTAATGGATGGGTGTGGCTAAACAATTAGAAGTATACTTCCAGCTGGTACCTTGATGACATAGAAAGTTGAGATCTCCAGAAAATCTACAGGGCCACAAGCTTCTCCTCCAGGCCTTCTCCCATCGCGGGAACTGAGAGGGCTATAGCGAAGGCCTTCTGCTCCTGTTTTTGCTCAGAAAGTCTGATGTAAAATTCCCTTTGCCCGTCCGGCTATGTGCCTGGCACCTTCTAGATGGATGTCAATCGAGCATGACTCCAGTATATATAATCATCATGGAAAATTTCAGCTTTCCTTCCAAGGAGAAACTGACAAAAGGGACAGGGTTTTCTGAACCAGACAGATTAAAGACTCAAAAAGTCAGGGCATGTTTTGCAAAGGCCCAATTCTAGTAGTTGGCCACAATTGTAAATACTGTGGCATCTGTTCAGTCAGTCACATTGTTAATTTGTTTGTGTGTTCAGCAAGCTTTCATGGAGCCTGTCCTTTATGCTGGGCATTGAGATAGGACCTTACGTCTCACCTTCTTGGTTTTATGTTGATTTGGAGCCCCTAATTGCCATGTTTCCAGAAATTTATGCTTTACCGTTTTTTTTCTGTGCCTGAATTATTTTCATGACTGTCCTGCTCTAAGTAGGTTGTTCTTTCCAACAATTGGAAAAGGCTTAAAGAAAATGATTAATTGCATCACTTTAGGTAACTACAACTTTTTCTGCTCCTTGCCACTTACAACCCATTGATTGTATACTGAGTTAATTTGGTCCAGCTGCCGATTTTTAATTTGAGCACATTCAGGGTCACATTATCTGCATTGTTCTTTTCGAACAACTGAACACAAAACATCTGGTAACCAGGCCTGCCTGATACTCTAACAGCAGCACTAGCTAACATTAATTTAGTACTTGAATGCATTAGGCACTAAGCAAGTACTTTACTTAGATTTCTTGTTTACTTGGATTTCTTATTTAATCCTCTTAACAATCCTATGAATAGGTACTATGTATCCCCACTTTGCAGATAAGGAAACTCAAGCTTAAAATGTTAATTTATTCCAATATAGGCCTGGTAGAGTCCACAGCCTTATACTCAGCCATTTTAGCAACTCTGCAAAAATCAAGTACCGTACTGAGAGAGTTGATTTTATACCCATGAATTGAGCAAGTTTATCAGCAGGGATCTTAGATCTGGTGTCCTTTAGAAAGCCTAACCCTCCTGTTTCCTGTAAGAAGGGAGCTCTGGGGTGGGTGAGTTCTTAGCACTTGTCGTGGGCATGTAAAGTCATACTTTGATTAAGATAAAGCTTAGAAATGAGATTCCTCACTTAACAAACAAACAAAAAAAGATTTGGTGAAGTTGAATATCTCTGTTTTAAATCTGTTTCACTCTATTGGAACATTATGTATAAATCTGGTAGAATCATAGATAATAACAGACTTCCCCCAAACTTGGTCCTTCTTTCCAATTGTACAATTTGTACAATTTATTTTTATGGTGTCAACATACATCCTGGCTTCAAGCTTCAAGGTCGTTTGATTCCTTCTTTCTGCTTAACTTCCATATCAATCTTACTATCTTTGGAGTATTTATCATATCTATTTCAACTTTTCCTGTCCTGCTGTCACACTGCAATTTAGGTCATTATTCCCTCATACCCAAACTACACTTGACCCTTGAACAACACAGATTTGAACTGCATGGGTCCACTTATACACAGATTTTTTTCAATAAATACTGTAAATGTATTTTCTCTTCCTAATGATTTTATTAATAATGTTTTCTCTAGCTTACTTTATTATAAGGGTATAGTATATAACACATACACATGCAAAATATATGTTCATTCACTGTTTATGTTATTAGTAAGGCTTTTGGTCAACAGTAGGATACTAGTAGTTAAGTTTTGGGGAAATCAAAAGTTATACACAGATTTTCAACTTTGTTGGAGGTTGATGTCCCTAACCTCTGCATTGTTTAAGGATCGACTATTTACACTAATAAAAGAGAAAGATGCAAATTGGCCATACCTTCGCAACACCCATCAGCCAATCAGGAGTGAGTATGCAAATTAACCCAACAAAGATGGCCAGTTAACTTGCATACACAGGCGCCGACTGCCCCAGCTGCTCTGGGCCTCTGGGCAGCGTGGGAAGGTGGAAAGGCAGCTCTGGGCCAGAGTGAAGGCAGTTCCGGCAGCCAGGGGAAGGAAGGCCCATTGTTGCATGAATCTTCATGCATCGGGCCTCTAGTATTTTAATATTTTCCTAACTGGTATTTCTGCAACCAAGCTTTACCTGCTATTATACAACCTATATACCACCATGGGAATGACTATTCACTCATTAACATCACATCTAGGTTTGAAGGTCCAAGTCAAACTCTATAATCTCAATGGAGTTATGGAGTACATACCAATACAGTAAGTAATCTCTCCAATACCTCTTATATGGCCCATAATTTTCACTTATGTGGGGACATGTCATATTTCTGCCAGTTGTTTATCCAGTATTTGTATTCTATTTCTTTAGCCACAGTATCCTGACATTGTTGGGTGCAGTTTTGGACCCAGCTATAAAACTATATTTTCCAGCCTCCCTGACAATTATATGTAAGCCAAGTTTCCAGGGGATGTCTTAATTTGGTTTCTCCAGAAGTAGATCCTGAGACCAGGATTCCAGCATAGCCTTTTTATTTTGGAGAAGATCTCAGGAAGCATGGGTGTTAGGGAGGGGAAGCACAAGACACGCAGCCAATCCAGAATTGGTTAAGAAAGCAATCAATTTGGTGACTGAAGTTTTATCCTGTTGGGGAACCCTGATATATACTTCAGTACTGGCAGTTTGAAGTTGGGGATTGGCACATTGAAGGGGAAAAGGAATGTGGCTTGGGTTTTTAAAAATTTTTTTTATTGTTGTATTAGATGTCTCCTTTTTCCCCCAATTAACGCCCCCCCCACCACTCCCACCCCTGATAACAAGTCCCCACTGCCCCAGTGTCTGTGTCCGTTGGTCATGCTAATATGCATGCATACAATCTCCCGCTCCCCTGCCTTCTCCCCGAGGTTGGACGGTCTGCTCAGTGCCACCTTGTCTCTGAATCCATTTTTGTTCATCAGTTTATGTTGATCATTATATCCCACATATGAGTGAGATCATGTGATATTAATCTTTCTCCAACTGGCTTATTTCACTTAGCATAATGCTCTGCAGGTCCATCCACGCTGTTGCAAATGGTAAAAGTTCCTTCTTTTTATAGCGGCATAGTATTCCATTGTGTAGATGTACCACAGTTTTTTAATCCACTCATCTGCT
>NW_005370156.1:710628-711997 GCF_000412655.1 Myotis brandtii
TCTCCAGTTCCATCCATGCTGTTGCAAATGGTAAGAACTCCTTCTTTTTTACCGCAGCATAGTATTCCATTTTGTAGATGTACCACAGTTTTCTAATCCACTCATCTGCTGATGGGCACTTAGGCTGTTTCCAAATCTCAGCTATGGTAAATTGTGCTGCTATGAACATAGGGGTGCATATATCCTTTTTGATTGGTGTTTCTAGCTTTTTGGGATATATTCCTAGAAGTGGGATAACTGGGTCAAATGGGAGTTCCATTTTTAGTTTTTTGAGGAAACTCCATACTGTTCTCCACAGTGGCTGCACCAGTCCGAATTCCCACCAGCAGTGAAGAAGGGTTCCTTTTTCTCCACATCCTTGCCAGCACTTGTCATTTGTTGATTTGTTGATGATAGCCATTCTGATAGGTGTGCAGTGATATCTCATTACTGTTTTATGATTGGTTTTAAAAAAATAATATTTTAATTTTTACTATAAGCATATAGTACTTCTTAAAGATTTAGTGATGTAATACAATAAAAAAACTAGTAATTGAATGTTAAGTGAAAAAAGATATGAAATTGTTCACTATAATTTCAACTACAAAACACAAAACCTACTTATGTAATACTTTCAGCAATAAGAATTTTAAAAAATACAAATTAGCAGCATGGTCATGGGAATGTAAAGTACAGCATAGGAAATATAGCCAATAATATTCTTTTGATTGCTGCTTCAATTTCTTTGATAATTATTAGCCTATTCAGTTTTTTTTTCTTTCTGATTTTTGGAAGCTTGTATTTTTCTAAGAATATGTCCATTTAGTCTAGGTTGTCCAGTTTGTTGTAATAGAGTTGCGCATAGAATTCTTTCATAATCATTTGTATTTCTGTGGGGTCGGTTGTTCTCAATTCTAATCCTATGTATTAAAAGCCTAATATGCAAATCGACTGAATGCGGACTGACTGGTGGAAAGACTGGTCACTATGATGTGCACTGACCACTAGAGGGCAGATGCTCAATGCAGGAGCTGCCCCCAGACCGCAGGCCCTAGGCCAACCAAGGCGGGTGCAGTGGGGAGGGCCCCCGATCGCCCTGCCAGGCGCACCTCTGTTGGCCCTGGTTGCTGACCAGGCCTAGGCACCCTACCCATGCACAAATTTCATGCATCAGCCCTCTAGTTAAAAAAGAAAAGAAAATAAAGACAAAAGTTAAAAAACAATAACAACAAAACATAAAACCTGATACAAAACTTTACAAAATGGAGGAAAGAAACCAGAATGCTTACTGTAGTTGCTCACCTTCCTAGCCCTAGCTTCTAGCTCTCCCAGTGTGCAATAGATATTTGTTGTTCTTTTTTTAAATTTCTTTATTGATTAAGTTATTATA